>NC_091118.1:207330528-207603028 GCF_040183065.1 Periplaneta americana | reverse complement strand
CATCAAGAAAATTTACTGTATATATTGAGCAAAGTTTAGCAGCAAGACACTTAGGAAGATACAAACCTTTAAGGATGCAGACAAAGAATTTGTATTAAATCAGCATTTATTCCAGCTGTTTTGAAAGCATAGCAGAATAAAGTAATATTAAATATGTGTAAAAGATTTACTTTTCTATGTGCCATAAGGAAAGTCCAAGAAAACAGAGAGGGTTTAGAATTGAACCGGTTACTTTACCTGCTTGTCTTGCGGATGACGTGAATATGTAAGGAGAAAATTCACAAACGATTAGAGAAAACACGGGAATTTTACTTGAAGCAAGTAAGGAGAAATGTTTGAAAGTAAACCCCGAAAAGATAAAGTATATGATTATGTCTCGTGACCAGAATATTTATTTATTTATTTATTTATTTATTTATTTATTTATTTATTTATTTATTTATTTATTTATTTATTTATTCTGGTGTAGTTAAGACCATCAGGCCTTCTCTTCCACAACACCAGGAATACAAATACAATAATAGAAATAAACAGAAAAAATACACTATAAACAAAGTAAAGCCACACAAAAATATACACAGGTTGCAGTCACACAAACTTTAAATGAGTGATTATCATAATTAATTGTATCCTAACTAATTAACTAACAGAAACAAGAAACTTACAATTTTAATATAGAGTAAAAAAGAAAAAGAAAAAAATATAAATCAATACTTCTAGCAATACCTAAAAACATTAACTAAGACAAAATTTTCCAATTTAATTTTGAATTGTGATAAAGTTCGCCAGTCCCTGACGTCATTAGGTAACGAATTCCAGAGGCGAGGTATTTCTATTTCTATTGTACGAAATGGAAATATAAAAATTGGAAATTTATCCTTTGAAAATGTGGAAAAGTTCAAATATCTTGAAGCAACAATAACAAAATATAAATGACACTGGAGAGCAAAATTAAACGTAGAATAAATACGGGAAATGCCTGTTATTATTATTATTATTATTATTATTATTATTATTATTATTATTATGCCTCATAGGTTAGACTCTATGCTCTGAAATGGAATTTGGAATACCCACATTTGTAATAAGGGAAAATAGTGAATTTACTTATAGGTACGATGTAAGTATTAAGTGATATGTAATTTTTTTAGGAGGTATGTAGCATTCCTGCGTGCAAAATAAAGCCATTTTTAATATACAGTATGTATGGTAGGTACACTATCTTCAGACAGCCGTTCAGTATTTGTAAATAAATTATATTTTGAGTAATTTCATGTTATTTATAGACGTCTTCTTTGTTTTTAAAACAAAACACTGACATTTGTAATTGTAGGCCATGCATATATGCTATGCATCTTCTTAACGCAATACGAACCTTGTTAATTAGTAGGCCATGCATCGTTTGTCAAATGTTTAAGCGATTGTAAGATGTTTGTTGTTTATTGGTAACAGAATTTCCAACGTCTTGCAAAATGGATTTTGCTGCATATAATTATGAACAGCAAGAAATCAAAGAAGCAGTTCAGACAGTAAGTTTGGAGTTGTTACAACCAAAATCAAACCAACAGTACGATATAGGTTATAATAGGTTTGTTGAACAGTGGAAGGTAAAAAGTGCACTATGAAATAAGTGCAGCGAAAATGTGTTGTTGGCATACTTCGAAGAAAAGTCCGGAATTTAAATATTATGGTGGAAGTATTCCACAATTGAATTGCGCTTAAATGTAAAGAGAAAACCAAGACATCAACAAATATTATAATATAAATTTCCAATACCTGCAGCATTTGCATCGTAAATGTGTTTCTGAGTAAAATGCATATTCAAGTTCTTTATTGTTTTGTTTCACAATAAAATAATACATTTTTAAAGGGAGGCCGTGCATCGTTTGTCAGCTGTTAGAAAAAGTTGAATGTAATTTACTTTTAACACGGTACTTACAATACCGAGTTTCTAGCACTGTCGTCAACTGTTAAAAGCCTTCTTTTGTCTAAGGCGTCTAAAAATAATGCTGCTCATACTTTCTCTGAGTTTAGCAACCAGGTGTGGAGCTGACGATGCAATATCGCTGAGTACAGAGAACAGCGGGCAAAAAGGAATATGCCAATATTCGCGGTTAACCAGTAAACCAACGTTTGTCATTTGCCTACGGATCATCCTCACAGAGGAATTCGAAAACCACCGCTGTTCCAATACTATGCACATACCGGCTTATCCAGTGTCCAATCAGAGCGACACCTTTCCACGTAAACATGTTGTTCACGCGTAATATTGACACGCATTTAAGATTGCTCAAGCTGTACGTGTGTGTAAAAAAGGGGGTTATTCTTTGAGATATTTCTGACAAGAAAGTTCCATCCAATTTTGTTTGTTTTTGATTCCATTTACAGTTAAAAATGTTTTATAATAAATATTTCATGGGGTGTTTTGGGTAAAAAATTCAATTAATTCCCAATATGCTCAGTGACGTTTAGAGAGCAGTGTATTATAACAATAAATTATTGAAAGAATTTTAGTTTGGTTCTTTAAATGTGCAGAATATGATCTGAACCAGGTCTGCAGAACACGTAAGTAGGGGAAATATGACGTCAGCCTCACTCCACTTCTGTTGGGGATGATGGGCTTCAGCGTAGAGTTGTTGGCATTCTTAACGTGTGGTGGCACTGTAATTTTCAAAAATGATTGTAACAAAGTCATTGCATTTATAATGCGTTATGTCGTTTCATGGTTTACGATTATACTAGATTTTCTGTTGGAAGTTTCTTTGAGATTTCTTTGCGCCTAACCTGCTTCAGATTTTCCAAAACTTTCCTCCTATCTTCACCTACGGAAACATAAATTTGTAACATTTAAGTAATGAACCTTGAAATTAATATAAATGCCACTATTCATTTCAATACAAAAAGAACACAGCGAGTGACGTCCTTAATTTAACAGTATATATATATATATATATATATATATATATATATATATATATATATATTCAATACATAGTTCCTAATAATGAACTTACCCGAAAGTTTGTGCATTCCATGATTCTTAATAGGGGCTTTGTTGAAATGTAGTATCGTCGCCTGAATGCAAGAACTAGGTAACTCGAAATTTGCGTTTTTTAGTTACCTCTTTTATAGCATAGCAAAAATCGCACAAAATGTAATCCAGGATCTAGGTAACTGATCGAATGATAGCAGCGACATCTGTTTTCCAATATAACAAATAGGTAAAAGAAAACGAGACATATTGCTTAATGCAATAAATAAGTAAATAGGCAATGTCACAAAATTTGAAAAATCAAGTTACCTAGTTCTTTCATTCAGGCGACGATATTATATTGAAATGACGAGTAGAAATAAATTGGATGGGACACAGTAAACAAGCAATTCCTTCGTCTTCAACAACAAAATAATCATATTCCCATTTATTTTGGACGACGTGAATATGTTCGGAGAATATCCACAAACGATTAGGGAAAACACGGAAATTCTACTTGAAGCAAGTAAAACGATAGGGTTGGAAGTAAATCCCGAAAAGACTAAGTATATGATTATGTCACGTGACCAGAATATTGTACGAAATAGAAATATAAAAATTGGAGAGTTATCCATCGAAGAGGTGGAAAAATTGAAATATTTTGGAGCAACAGTCACAAATATAAATGATACTCGGGAGGAAATTAAACACAGAATAAATATGGGAAATGCCTGTTATTATTCGGTTGAGAAGTTTTTGTCATCTAGTCTGCTGTCAAAAAATCTGAAAGTTAGAATTTATAAAACAGTTATATTACCGGTTGTTCTATATGGCTGTGAAACTTGGACTCTCATTTTGAGAGAGGAACAGAGATTAAGGGTGTTTGAGAATAAGGTTCTTAGGAAAATATCTGGGGCTAAGAGGGATGAAGTAACAGGAGAATGGAGAAAGTTACACAACACAGAACTGCACGCATTGTATTCTTCACCTGACATAATTAGGAACATTAAATCCAGACGTTTGAGATAGGCAGGGCATGTAGCACATATGGGCGAATCCAGAAATGCATATAGAGTGTTAGTTGGGAGGCCGGAGGGAAAAAGACCTATGGGTAGGCCGAGACGTAGATGGGAAGATAATATTAAAATGGATTTGAGGGAGGTGGGATATGATGGTAGAGACTGGATTAATCTTGCTCAGGATAGGGACCAATGGCAGGCTTATGTGAGGACGGCAATGAACCTCCGGGTTCCTTAAAAGCCAGTAAGTAAGTAAGTGTTTCTTCACGGGTTTATATTTTGCCATGTTCCAGTTCTCTTCAAATTGCAGCACCCGTTATTGTGTACTCATTCATTCATTCATTTGGCTGCAGGGCGTTACAATGTTGAATGACAGCATTGACCTCCGGTCATGTAGCTATCATTCACTTATCAACATACAATACACACACACACACACATAGATACACCTTCTTACATTATATACACACATACATTTTAAAATTTATTTTTTTTACATGTCTTTTAACTTCTGTATTTCCCTCATTCATTTTTTTCATACTTTCCAAAGGTATGTTCCTAAGGATTATATTATCTGTTCATTTATAATTCTTGATAGCGAGAATAAATGTTGATATAGCTGAGCGCAACTAGAACGCTGTGACCACACTGGTAGAAGAGATGGGGGGGAGGTAGGAGGAATACGAAGGCAATCGCTCTGAGGAGCTACTGTTCTTCAGGTTTGATCTGAACAAATGTAACTTTTCGTCCTGAAAAGAATTTTAGAATGTTACATTTTTGTTCGGATCAAATTTCTGAACATTTAAATCACAAAACTAAAATTCTATCAAACATTTATTGCTCTTTGAAGCTGAGTGAGGACATTGGGAATTAAATCATTAGCTTTCCCAAAACATGCTATGAAATATTAATCGGAATATGTATGATAAGACTTTCTTGTGTTAAATTCTAACGTACCTTGTTTACATCTTTCGACCTATTTATGGGTCATCTTCAGAACTGGTCGTTGTTGGTCTTGGCGCCTCTTGTTTTGTTTCCTGTGAGGGTGTGTTCGTGTGGTGTAATGTAGAGTCAACACACAACTCAATTTCAGAACACACACACTCTTTGACTCTACATTACGCCACACGAACACACCCTCACAGGAAACAAAACAAGAGGCGCCAAGACCAACAACGACCAGTTCTGAGGATGACCCATAAAAGGTCGAAACATGTAAACAAGGTACTTTAGATTTGAATAATTTCAAGGGAAAAATTGTTCCGGGGCCGGGTATCGATCCCGGGACCTCTGGTTGAACGTACCATCGCTCTACCAACTGAGCTACCCGGGAACTCTAACCGACACTGTCTCAACTTTTCCCTTTATATCCATACAACTCGCGTGGGCTGACGAAACGCCAGAGACCCACATCGAGTGCACACAATCTCTGTGTGACTTGAAATTGTGGTTTTCTGTTAACGTACACAGTGACGTATATATTATGCAAATCTAATCTTTCAGGTAAAGCTTCCTGTAAAGCAGATTTGAATAATTTCAAGGGAAAAATTGTTCCGGGGCCGGGTATCGATTCAGGGACCTCTAGTTGAACGTACCAGCGCTCTGCCAACTGAGCTACCGTCACTGTGTACGTTAACAGAAAACCACAGTTTCAAGTCACACAGAGTTTGTGTGCACTCGATGTGGGTCTCTGGCGTTTCGTCAGCCCACGTGAGTTGTGTGGATATAAAGGGAAAAGTTGAGACGGTGTCGGGTAGAGTTCCCGGGTAGCTCAGTTTGTAGAGCGATGGTACGTTCAACCAGAGGTCCCGGGATCGATACCCGGCCCCGGAACAATTTTTCCCTTGAAATTATTCAAATCTGCTTTACAGGGAGCTTTACCTGATTTGCAAGGTACTTTAGAATTTAACACAGGAAAGTCTTATCATACATATTCCGAAGTAATACAGTGTTAAAAGTTGTGTAATCAAGATGTAAAATATTAATCATTTAAAATATTTTTTTTTCTCGAAAAGGAAGCAAAAACGAGCAAAACTGCATTCAACTTTTTTTAAATTTGAAATATGTCAAAGAATAACCTCCTGAAAATAATGACATTACGTATACAGTTAACTCTATATCTGCGTATGAATATATGTGTGTATGTATATGTGACAAAGATAGCGAAATACTATTTGTGGATTAGACGAAATTCGATCACATTACAATTTTATTATGTTCTCTCATAGCTTCGTCTTAACCTTTCCGTACACGGCGAGCTCCTAACTAATAAAACGCTCTGTGACTAACGTAATTAAATGTTAAGCTCTGATACAGCGTCATTAAAGGGAAAGAAAACTCGTAAGTAGCAATACGCCTTGTTTGCTAATAAAAGATGCCGCCGTTAGTAATGTCTCGTGGCAGAACAGAATGGAGCTGCAGTTGTGGCTGGATGCAATAAACCGGAGGCGTCTGCGACGAGGAATGGGGGTCACGTGAGGGTCAGAACGCCGTGCTGGTGACGTGGATAGCAAGGCGCGCCTCTTGCAGGGGAAAGGGAATTGAAGGAACTCCGTAAAGAATACTTTGACAGCTGTGCAGGAGGTGTCTAGTACTAGACGAACCTTGAAGCATATGTATAAGGTATACGAAGTAAGTAGGCTATATGAATAAAATATGGAGAAGAATGGAACGTGTCAAGTGGACAGACAGAATAAGAAATGAAGCTGTATTGGAAAGAGTGGGTGAAGAAAGAATGATGCTGAAACTGATCAGGAGGAGAAAAAGGAATTGGTTGGGTCACTGGTCGAGAAAAAACTGCCTACTGAAGGATGCACTGGAAGGAATGGTGAACGGGAGAAGACTTCGGGGCAGAAGAAGATATAGATGATAGACGTCATTAAGATATATGGATCATATGAGGAGACAAAGATGAACACACAAAGCAATGAAGAGTTTTATATTTGTTAAAGAAATTAACGACTTGCTTTTCTCAAAATTATTTAAGATGTGCCTACTTTCCTTTTTTTCAGTCCATAATCCGATATGCCCTAATTTTCTGGGGAAATGGAACCAAAATTGGAAGCGCCTTGATTTTACAAAAGAAGGCCATTAGAATTTTATGTAAATCAAACTATCTGGAACATTGTCGGCCACTTTTCAGACAATCACGGATTTTAAAAATCATAAATTTGTATATATTTGATCTAGTACTTTACACTCGACAAAATATCGACAATTACTCATTAGTGGCCAATATACATGATCATGAAATTAGAAATAGTGAACAAATTAATATTCCATATTGTAGGTTACACAAGAGCAACACAAACTTTTTAATTATGGGGATGAAATTATATAATTACAAAAGCCCGCAGGATCATTGCCGCCCTCATACAAGCCCGCCATCGGTCCCTATCCCGTGCAAGATTAATCCAGTCTCTATCATCATACCCCACATCCCTCAAATCCATTTTAATATTATCCTCCCACTTACGTCTCGGCGTCCCCAAAAGTCTTTTTCCCTCCGGCCTCCCAACTAACGCTCTATATGCATTTCTGGATTCGCCCATACATGCTACATGCCCTGCCCAACTCAAACGTCTGTATTTAATGTGCCTAATTATGTCAGGTGAAGAATACAATGCGTGCAGTTCTGTGTTGTGTAACTTTCTCCATTCTTCTGTAACTTCATCCATCTTAGCCCCAAATATTTTCCTAATCACCTTATTCTCAAACACCCTTAATCTCTGTTCCTCTCTCAAAGTGAGAGTCCAAATTTCACAACCATACAGAACAACCGGTAATATAACTGTTTTATAAATTCTAACTTTCAGAGTTTTTGACAGCAGACTGGATGATAAAAGCTTCTCAACCGAATAATAACACGCATTTCCCATATTTATTCTGTGTTTAATTTCCTCCCTAGTGTCATTTATATTTGTTACTGTTGCTCCAAGATATTTGAATTTTTCCACCTCTTCGAAGGATAAATCTCCAATTTTAATATTTCCAATTTCGTACAATATTCTGGTCACGAGACATAATCATCCGGTAATATAACTGTTTTATAAATTCTAACTTTCAGATTTTTGGACAGCAGACTGGATGATAAAAACTTTTCAACCGAATAATAACAGGCATTTCCCATATTTATTCTGCGTTTAATTTCCTCCCGAGTGTCATTTATATTTGTTACTGTTGCTCCAAAATATTTGAATTTTTCTATCACTTCGAAAGATAAATCTCAAATTTTTATATTTCCATTTCGTGCAATATTCTGGTCACGAAACATAATCATATACTTAGTATTTTCGGGATTTACTTCCTTGCTTCAAGTAAAATTTCCGTGTTTTCCCTAATCATGTGTGGATTGTCTCCTAACATATTCACGTCATCCGCAATAATAATAATAATAGTAATAATAATAATAATAATAATAACACTATTTTTTTACAAGGTTGACAAAATTTAACCCAATTTTAGAGCTTTTCTGTTATTTACACCTCTTTTTAACGACAAGTTGGAGCATCTATGTTAAACGCAGCCGTGTTAATTAACTTCCCAGCTACTCTGTGTTTGACGTAGTCAGTCGGGTCACGCACAGCCAATGAAAGGTGTGAAAGATCCGAGCTTCATACATTAAAACGAGCCGCCTCTGCAGGACGGGTTACGGTAGTTGGAACTTTCCCTCTCACTTCGTTATATTTATGCTTAAATTTCTCTTGCCTTGTATGGGCGTTTCTCTTATCTAATATTCAAGTGATTTACCCTAGAGTGCGCTGATGTATCAACAGTATGGAAAGTTTAAAATACGGAGTAAATAAGCTCTAATTAGTTTATCGTCTGGAGCGCTCCGCCTACATCGCGTTTTAATAAACAATATTTAATTACAGAGAGAAATCTTCAAAGAGACTCTTGTGAACCAGTGATACTTTAAGTATAAGGTGGCAACTTTGACGACCCCAGCACAATTAATTATACATATAGGAGACTTTTAGTTCCTGATCATTACTTAGGCTCGTCTTGTGTGATTCTGTTTCATTATTTTGTGAAATTAAAAGCAGTGGGATTAATTAAAAGCCAAGTAACTGTTGGCTGCAATATACAGGGTGATTTGATTATAAATTGTGCATTGTAAACTATTTATTTCTTCTGTCTTTTGGATAACAAGAAAGTAAATTATATATGATAATGTGGTGCAAGGTTTTTTCGTGTATCTGTATCGTATTTTAAGTGTAGAGACGTGCAACGATTCGAAACTACTTTGTTATTTTTTTCTCCTGTCTTTTATTTTTTCCTTTTTTTATTATGTTGATATATTACTTAATCATTTGAATCTGTTTGCCATATAGTACGATTTTGCTTTTCAACTTTTTATGTCTTGTAATCCACATAACCTATATTTTCCTATTAATATACAGAGTGATTTATATAGAACTGACACATTTCTTTCATTAATTTGTTTCAAAACGAATTGTGCTAGCGACAACTTATTATACCTAAAATGTAGAGGAATTTTGGGAGATTATTTACCTCTATAGCAAATGTTGTCCGGCGTTGTCAAATTCGGATATCTCGGTGGCCACAGGTTCCTGGAAATTATTCGGTCGTCACATAACCGGATAAATGGAACCATGCTTCATCTGTGAATTATGTGATGGACAATATGGCAGGATTTTGCACAATTAACGTCTGAAACCAACAGCAGAATGTTTTGGAGTTTCGATTCCTTGTCACTAGATGAGCAGATATTTATGTTTCATTCCCATTGTTGGCAGCTGTTTTCGACATTTTGTGTCAACGTGAAAATGCAGTACACATTAAATCAACGACTCTTCCTTGTGAAGCAATACTGGATTACGAATTCAATTACAGCTACTCAAAGGGCATACCAGAGAGAATTTGGTGTTCGCAATCCTCCCAAAAGAAACACAATACTGGGACTGGTAAACAAATTGGAAACAACTGGATCTCTGGTGAGTGAAAAGGGCAAGCATCGTTCATCTAGGCTTCCCACGGTTGTTGTTGACGTAAGAGCACGACTGGAGCAGTCACCCAAAAAATCATTAAGACGTTTGTCGCAGGAGACAGGGTACACCTACTCAATGTGTCAGAGAGCCTAAATCCATATAGGGTTACGGTTGTTCATCAGCTACAGGAACCGGATAAGGATAAAAGATTGAATTATTGTCGTTGGTTTCAGACGTTCATTGTGCAAAATCCTGCCATATTGTCCATCTAATGGTTCACAGATGAAGCATGGTTCCATTTATCCGGTTATGTGACGACCGAATAATTTCCAGGAACCTGTGGCCACCGAGATCTCCGGATTTGACAACGGCGGACAACATTTGCTATAGAGGTAAATAATCTCCCAAAATTTCTCTACATTTTAGGTATAATAAGTTGTCGCTAGCACAATTTGTTTTGAAACAATTAATGAAAGAAATGTGTCAGTTCTATATAAATCACTCTGTATTAACATACTATATCTCAAGTGAATTAATCTTCGAATTCATCTCAAGCAGTTTATTCTTATAAATTGTGTGTGTATATATATATATATATATATATATATATATATATATATATATATATATATATTCCCCTTATGTTATGTAACTGATTTTGATTATATGTAATTTTCTACTTGATTTTTTATTCTCCTTATATTATGTTGTGATCTCGATGATTTGTA
This sequence comes from Periplaneta americana, assembly GCF_040183065.1. Lineage (NCBI taxonomy): Eukaryota > Metazoa > Arthropoda > Insecta > Blattodea > Blattidae > Periplaneta > Periplaneta americana. Next base: position 207,592,359 of record NC_091118.1, on the reverse strand, counting down.
GTTTTCCACCATATTTTATGTAATTTCCAAGGTATCTTATTTTGTGTTGTTTTTAATCTATCATATAATTTTGTATTTCATGTAATACTTTTGAAACCTGGTTGAGTGGAAGAGAAGGCCTTATGGCCTTAACTCTGCCAGGCAAAATAAAACTGCTACTACTTCTACTACTATATAATTTTCATTTAGTCATAGTTTTCTGCCCAAAGACAGGTATTTCACTGCAAACCCAGCATTCTTAAAACTTTCCTATTTTCTACCTTCCTCTTAGTCTCCTCATATGATCCATATATCTTAATGTCGTCTATCATCTGATATCTTCTTCTGCCCAGAACTATTTTCTCGTTCACCATTCCTTCCAGTGCATCCTTCACTAGGCAGTTTCTTCTCAGCCAGTGACCCAACCAACTCCTTTTTCTCTTCCTGATCAGTTTCAGCATCATTCTCTTTTCACGTCTTCTTTCCAACACAGCTTCATTTCTTATTCTGTCAGTCCATTTCACACGCTCCATCCTTCTCCATATCCACATTTCAAATTCATATATTTGCTTCTCTTCACTTCGTCGTAACGTCCATGTTTTTACTTCATATAATGCTACACTCCATACAAAGCACTTCACTAGTGTATGCCTTAGTTCTTTTTTCCGGAGGTCCGTAGATGAGACATCTTTTTATATTAAAGCTTCCTTTGCCATTGCTACCCTCCTTTTGACTTCCTGGCAGCAGCTCATGTTACTGCTTATAGTACACCCCAAGTATTTGAAGCTGTCCACTTGCTCTATTGCCTCATTTGTAATTTGCACGTTCACCTTCTTTATTTTGCTTCCGATAACCATGGTCTTTGTCTTGTTTGCATTTATATTCATCCCATACTGCTCACAACTGTCATTTAGCTCCTCTCCTCTTGCATTTTCCTTTGTTTTCCTAATCTTTTTCACTTTCTTTTCTTCTTTCATAATCTTCTTCTCTTTTTCAAAAATGTTCTCTAATTATCTTCTGTTTTTCCATTCTATTCTTCAACTACTTCTGTTTTTTTCCATTCATTTCCAAATATTTTCACTTCTTTCTTCCTCTACTTCTTCTCTCCCATTTTCCAACCTTTCTCCTTCTTTTCCTTCTGCTTTTTCCATTCTCTCGCTTATTTTCTTCTCTTCCATTTTCCATTCTTTCTCTAATCTTATTAATTTTTGTCGTTTCTTCATCTTTCCTTACCTTTTCCATTTTTTCCTCTTTTCTTCTGTCTTCTAATCAGTTCATCTTCCTCTCTCACACTTTCCATTATTGTCGTAATCCGTTTTACTTTCTTCTTCTTCTGCTCATTTCCCTCTAATTATCTTTATCTCCCATTCCTTACCTCATTTCCTTTTCCTTTTTGCCTACTTTTCTTCATCTTTTCTTCCTTCTCACATTCTTTACCATTTGTCTCCCATCTTCTTGTTTTGCCTTAATTTTTCTATTCTTTTGCTCATCTTACTATTTTTTTTTCACTTTTTCGTCCTTTTCTTTCTCAGTTTCTCTTTTCTCTTTCCTTTCTCTCCTTTAATTGCTTCTATTTCTTTTTCCTCAACATTTGTTCGTTTTTTTCTTTCTTTTTTTCCTTTTCTACTCTTCCTTTTTGTCTTTTCTTCGTCTTCTTCCCCTGTTCCTTTTTATCTTCTCCATTTTCCTCCGCATCTCTTGTTTCTTTTCCACATTCACATCTTCCGCATCTCTTTCCTTCATTCTCGTTTTATCTTCCCGCTACTCATGTCTTCGTTTTCTTTTCCTTTTCTTTCTGTGTCCATACTTCACGGCCACCTTGTGTATCTACGCCTACTGTAGTTCTTCGGTTGCAATTTCCTTCGACCCAATTATTGTTGATATCACAAAGCATTTCGTATTCCAAAAAATATCAATAAATTCCCGATGTCATACCTGGAAGATTTTGAAAGGAAATATGAACTGTGGAAATTGGAGAAAGCAGCTGAAATGTCTTTCGGAAAAGGAGCGGCAGTTCGGGAAAAGAACAGATGATCGGGACAACCTGTTTCGAAATAACACTTGCTCTGAACTGGCCTTACATCAACATAGGCAAGGAAGTGCGCGTCTTTCCTAACACTTGTCTGTTTTTTGATAAATTTGCACAGAAGCAATTTAATGGCGGTAAACAGGGTTAATTCACGAGGATTTACCGTCCCTAATGGAGGTTATTTCCGAAGACATTTTGAGCAAAAATTGTTATATAAACTTTTGTCCTAATCTCAATATTTTCAGAGTTACACTAATTAGAAGTTTTTTGTAAAATACCATAATTCTTCAGTTTTAAGGATAAAAGAATATTACAGATAAAGATTGAACTATTCAGGAGTATCATTTCTTTAATTAGCTAGTATTCTGAAGCAAAAAATGTGTTGTGAATTCCATAGTTGCTTCGTACAGAATTTTTTTTTTTCGATTTTTAACTAGAAAATTACATTTTCGTACGCATTTATTACAATAATTGTTACAAATCACGGCACTCTCGTAAATTATTTAAGACTGTACATTAGGATGCATAATTAAACTGTAAACAATCAAGTTCCTAAAATCAATTGATTTGTAACAATTTTTGTGTTAAGTGCGTAAGAATGATATCATTTTTTAGTGAAAAATTGAAAGATAAAATCTATACAAAGCAATTAACGACACATTTTTAGCTTCAGAACATTAGCCAATTAAATAAATGACAATTAATTCTCTATTTGCAATATTTTTTACCCTTAAAACTGAAGAAAAATGTATTTTACTAACAAATTCAAATTAATGTAACTTTGAAAATATTGAGATTAGGACACATGTTTACATGAAATATTTTACTCAGAATGTCTTTGGAAATAAGCTCCGTAAGTTCATTCATTCATTCATTCATTCATTCATTCATTCATTCATTTATTCATTCATTTATTTTATTCCATAGATCTTGCATGAGCAATGAAGCTTTAAGATGTGGAACAAGTCAAAATTTTACAATATTACAATTGTTACAAATTTTTATAGTTTTACAATTTAACAATTTTCTACAATTTTTACAATTTTGTGCAATTTTTTACAATATTTTGGCGAGATGTAGTGAGATGAGGTGAGGTCCGAGGATTCGCCAAAAGATTACCCGGCATTTGCCTTTTGGTTGGGGAAAACATCGGAAAAACCCAACCAGGTAATCAAATCAAAGGGGTTGATGCCAAGGACTCGCCATAGACCATCCGGCTTCAGTCCCACGGCTGTGGAAAAACTCGGAAGAAACCAAAGACCAAAGTGACAGCAAATCCTCGTGAATCACTCTGTATATAATACTGGAAATGAAAGAATATCCTTAGAATCTTGTTATGAACTACTAATTATATTTTAGCATTTATTTTACTTCTAAATATTGTTTTTTTCCTAGATAGGAACGTATGGTACTGTTAGGAGTCATTTCAGTATACAAATAAAGGATTATTTTATGACAATTTTTACAAAATTAATTGCACATGTCTTCTTAAATTACACAGTTTGCAAATTACACCTTACTTCTTGACATTAGGACGACTATATTTGGTATGTAATCAACAGTACCAAAGTTTTCATTTGTGTTAGGATGTTTAGTAAAATTCTATCATAGATGAACATCCTGTGGATGACATCAAAATAGTACATAATGCTACGAGCCTATAATGGTAGTAAGTAAGACGCGAGTATGTTTATGAAACGCTCGCTTGCGCTCGTTTCATAATTTTCATACGAGCGTCTTAATTACCATTATAATCAAGTTTCATACGACTTTTTATGCTCGACCATATTTCTAACTTGAAATTATTCATAAGTATTCATGTTATTCTTATCTGACTGAGGAACGGAACTGACCTTGTGCAATATCTCGTAAATTGTGAGATGTGCGCAGACGCGAAAGTATTGATTTTTTCCGAGAAAGAAATGTCATTGATCTTGATATAATCTAGAGAGTAAAATAAACATTAATCTTGATATAACCTTGAAATTGATTTAGACATTGAAAAACGAGATCACAAATTGAATTTATTTGAATATTATTTACAATTAACGCTAATTAACAGAATATAACCTTCTGCGACAGTATTGCATTTCCAGTCTCCGGGACGTTTCGCTAGTTGTCTTTCGATTACATATCCGAGAATAATCGATACTTACGCTTTCATATTGCTACATTGATGTTTTCTGATTAGTGGAATACCTGAACTTTAATGAATAGGTGTACTTTAATGAGGTCCATTAATGGGCTGCTACCAGGTGTATAATTACTACATTTCGGCATGGTTGAACATAAAAATATATTGTGAATGAAAATAACAATCTCAATTGAAATTAAAATTGAACTTTTTCTGAAAGATGTAAAACTTGTCATCATCATGAAAATCATGTGTATGTCTTCATGTAAGTTAGGCAAGGACTTCGAACCCCGTGTTAAGAAAAACAAGCTACGCAGCCCCTGGTTTTGAAAATTTAGTATTTGTGTGATAGGTTTGTGAAACAGTATTGTGGAACATTGCGAGTTAGTTGAAAAAGACAAATTTAATTTTTACTGACATGAAGTAAACAAAATATGATATGTCCTACAGCCACTTAATCTAAATGTAATAGGATGAATCATGTCTACTTTGTCTTGAACAATCCATTCTGCATCCTGTGCAATATTTCATACTAGTCATACACATTCGCTTCGCTACAAAGAAAGTATTTCTAAATAATATCTTCAATTAATTTCAAGTTTTAAAGTTGATGTGGATAAGAACAAACGACAAGTCGTTTGCAGGGATTTTGAGGCGTCTTTTAATTGCTAAAGGAAGTACAGAAATGGATACCATGGCAACGGGAAGAAATAAATGCATTGAGCGAAACTTGGGAAGAAGTTTTCAAGATGAAAGAGAGTAGAAATTTCTCATAGTTATAACCGTTTTATTCGACATCTCAATTAGAAGTGTAATTTTCTTTCAGTAGCTGTAATATTTCTTTCAGACTTATTATATAGAAGAAATAGTCCAAGTACGAGTACATAATTATATAGATCTATGGATATTTTTTGTTGTATCTTTCTTCAACTCCATAAGTGACAAACAAGACCAGTGACTAATGCCAACTTAGCATATTTTATTTTCTCTAGTGACTTTAAGTATAAATAAATAAATAAATAAATAAGTAAATAAATCATTAAGTAAATAAATAAATCATTAAGTAAATAAATAAATAAATCATTAAGTAAATAAAACAGGAGACAGAAATTAATTAGTGATAACTACTGTACGAACCTGACACTTTTGGCACTTCAGCATAGGAAGAAGCGACAAGGAAGAATAGCGATAAATGCCAATTTTACAAAATTTGCTTTCTTAGGGTAAATGTTAGTACTGGAGACAAGAATAACTCATAAGTACCCAAATTTTCACAGTTTTGTATCCTAAATATACTGATAAGTGACTAGCACAAAAAAGACTAGTGACAAATGCCACTCGTATAATATTTTGCTTTCGTTTCCTGTTGGAACAACTAGTGACGAATGCCAATTATTTCTTTCTTTTTGTGTTTCTTAAGGATAAGTGACTAGCGACAAGAAAGACTAGTGACAAATGCCACTCGTATAGTATTTTGTTGTCGTTTCCTGTTGGAACAACTAGTAACGAATGCCAATTATTTGTTTCTTTTTGTGTTTCTTAAGGATAAGTGACTAGGGACAAGAAAGACTAGTGACAAATGCCACTCGTATAGTATTTTGTTGTCGTTTCCTGTTGGAACAACTAGTGACGAATGCCAATTATTTGTTTCTTTTTGTGTTTCTTAAGGATAAGTGACTAGCGACAAGAAAGACTAGTGACAAATGCCACTCGTATAATATTTTGCTTTCGTTTCCTGTTGGAACAACTAGTGACGAATGCCAATTATTTCTTTCTTTTTGTGTTTCTTAAGGATAAGTGACTAGCGACAAGAAAGACTAGTGACAAATGCCACTCGTATAATATTTTGTTGTCGTTTCCTGTTGGAACAACTAGTGACGAATGCCAATTATTTGTTTCTTTTTGTTTCTTAAGGATAGGTGACTAGCGACAAGAAAGACTAGTGACAAATGCCACTCGTAAAATATTTTGCTTTCGTTTCCTGTTGGAACAACTAGTGACGAATGCCAATTATTTGTTTCTTTTTGTGTTTCTTAAGGATAAATGACTAGCGACAAGAAAGACTAGTGACAAATGCCACTCGTATAATATTTTGCTTTCGTTTCCTGTTGGAACAACTAGTGACGAATGCCAATTATTTGTTTCTTTTTGTGTTTCTTAAGGATAAATGACTAGCGACAAGAAAGACTAGTGACAAATGCCACTCGTAAAATATTTTGCTTTCGTTTCCTGTTGGAACAACTAGTGACGAATGCCAATTATTTGTTTCTTTTTGTGTTTCTTAAGGATATTAGTCACTAGCGACAAGAAAGACTAGTGACAAATGCCTCTCGTATAATATTTTGTTGTCGTTTCCTGTTAGAACAACTAGTGACGAATACCAATTATTTGTTTCTTTTTGTGTTTCTTAAGGATATAAGTGACTAGCGACAAGAAAGACTAGTGACAAATGCCACTCGTATAATATTTTGTTATCGTTTCCTGTTGGAACAACTAGTGACGAATGCCAATTATTTGTTTCTTTTTGTGTTTCTTAAGGATATTAGTGACTAGCGACAAGAAAGACTAGTGACTAATGCCACTCGTATAATATTTTGTTGTCGTTTCCTGTTGGAACAACTAGTGACGAATGCCAATTATTTGTTTCTTTTTGTGTTTCTTAAGGATAAGTGACTAGCGACAAGAAAGACTAGTGACAAATGCCACTCGTATAATATTTTGTTGTCGTTTCCTGTTGGAACAACTAGTGACGAATGCCAATTATTTGTTTCTTTTTGTTTTTCTTAAGGATATAAGTGACTAGGGACAAGAAAGACTAGTGACAAATGCCACTCGTATAATATTTGTTGTCGTTTTCTGTTGGCACAACTAGTGACGAATGCCAATTATTTGTTTCTTTTTGTGTTTCTTAAGGATATAAGTGACTAGGCACAAGAAAGACTAGTGACAAATGCCACTCGTATAATATTTTGTTTTCGTTTCCAGTTGGAACAACTAGTGACGAATGCCAGTTATTGGTTTCTTTTTGTGTTTCTTAAGGATAAGTGACTAGCGACAAGAAAGACTAATGACAAATGCCACACGTATAATATTTTGTGTACGTTTCCAGTAGAAACAACTAGTGACGAATACCAATTATTTGTTTCTTTTTGTGTTTCTTAAGGAGATAAACGAACAAAAATGAGTAGTGATAGGCAAAAAATAATCACATAATGAATAAATTTTATCAGTTGAACAGAAATAATAATCCTAGCATTTACCTGTATGTCGTCTAAGATAGAAATAAAAAAATTCACAGAAAATGACTGAAATATTTATTATTGACACCATTAGAACAACGGACGTAACACATAAAATTGTCGTTCACTTCGGGTAAAGTGAAGGATCGATAAAATTTTTTTCTACTTTCTGGGAAAAAAAAAATTGGAAATGTAACTTAAGGGGTTAGGTACAGCTTACAGCAGTAAAATTTTTGAAAATATTCAACATTTTTTCCCTCCATTACTGTATCTTTTACAATAATGAAAATTGGTATGTATAAAACATTGTCCTGCTATACGAAAATTATATTTTTACGATAAAAAAATATATATATATATATAATTTCCAAAATTCAAAATTGTGGCAGTTCACTGTGCAGTGATGAAGCGTTTCCCTCATAACTCATAAACTTGTTAACTTTTTCATGTTCTCTCTCTTATATTTTATTGCTGAAACTCATGTTTACAATATCATGCTCTTTCAACTACATTCCTTAATAAATATATTTTTCTCAATTTTGTGTTAGAAGAAAATGCTGATATTTGACCATATTGTAAAATGAATTTATTTTTATCAGACAATCTATCAAAGGTAGAGAAGTGATCTTGCATCATATTGTAGATATGACATGCATATATACACACAAAGAATTTCATCATAGAATGTTGGATAGTTTTTGAGTTACGTGGGAAACCTTTCATCACTGCACAGTGAACTGAATTTTGAAAAAAAAATGTAAATAAATAAATAAATAAGTAACTAAGTAAATAAGTAAGTAAATAAGTAAATAAATAAATAAATAAATAAATAAATAAATAAATAAATAAATAAATAAATAAATAAATAAATAAATAAATAAATAAATAAATAAATAAATAAATAAATAAATAAATAAATAAATAAATAAATAAATATTTTAAAATTGCAAATACTTTTTCATGTAGCAGAAGGGCAGTGTTTTACACATACTAATTTTCATTATTGTACAAGATATATTAATGGGTCCACACCTGTGGAGTAACGGTCAGCGCGTCTGACCGCGAAACCAGGTGGCCCGGGTTCGAATCCGATGGGGCAAGTTACCTGGTTGAGGTTTTTTTCCGGGGTTTTCCCTCAACCCAATACAAGCAAATGCTGGGTAACTTTCGGTGCTGGACCCCGGACTCATTCCACTGGCATTATCACCTTCATTTCATTCAGACGCTAAATAACCTAGATGCTGATACAGCGTCGTAAAATAACCCAATAAAATAAAAAATAAAAACAAAACAATAATGGAGGGAAAAATGTTGAATATTTCTAAACGTATACTGCTGTAAGCTGTACCTAACCCCTTAAGTAAACTCACACCCCTTTACATGATCGGTTAATTAGATTTTAGAATTAATCTTTTAATCAATTTGGTTAATGAATTAAATCGACAGTTCTTACTTACTTACTTACTGGCTTTTAAGGAACCCGGAGGTTCATTGCCGCCCTCACATAAGTCCGCTTATCCTGAGCAAGATTAATCCATTCTCTATCATCATATCCCACCTCCCTCAAATCCATTTTAATATTATCTTCTCATCTAAGTCTCGGCCTCCCCAAAGGTCTTTTTCCTTCCAGCCTCCCAACTAACACTCTATATGCATTTCTGGATTCGCCCATACGTGCTACATGCCTTGCCCATCTCAAACGTCTGGATTTAATGTTCCTAATTATGTCAGGTGAAGAATACAATGCTTGCAGTTCTGCGTTGTGTAACTTTCTCCATTCTCCTGTAACTTCATCCCTCTTAGCCCCAAATATTTTCCTAAGAACCTTATTCTTAAACACCCTTAACCTATGTTCCTCTCTCAAAGTGTGAGTCCAAGTTTCACAACCATACAAATGAACCGGTAATATAATTGTCCTATAAATTCTAACTTTCAGCTATTTTGAAAGCAGACTGGATGATAAAAGCTTCTACCATCATATGCTACCTCCCGCAAATCCATTTTAATATTATCTTCCCATCTACGACTCGGCCTCCCTAAAGGTCTTTTTCTCTCCGGCTTCCCAACTAACACTCTATATGCATTTCTGGATTCGCCCATACGTGCTACATGCCCTGCCCATCTCAAACGCCTGGATTTAATGTTCCTAATTCTGTCAGGTGAAGAATACAATGCGTGCAGTTCTGCGTTGTGTAACTTTCTCCATTCTCCTGTAACTTCATCCCTTAAATCGACAGTTCTATTTAAAAAATTTTATAATACGTAGAATAATACGAAACTGATTTTGAGCTGAAAAGTCTTTCTTAAAATATGAGAATCTTTGAACACTCATTAAGGTTCCTTTTCTTTTGAGAAGGCGAAGGAAGAAAAATCTTTCTGTTATGCAGAAGCACACAGAGTATGAATGAACGTGTCTCCTTGGGAACCAAGAACAAAAACGAGGCGCGGCTGATAAAAGAAAAGAAACATGAATTATTAATACGGGCGGGTGTAGCGCAGCCTGCCAGCCAAATATTTAACGAGATGTGCGTCGGGGTAAGATGGGCTGTGCGGTCGTAAACCGACGCGACAACACTGTGGACTCAGCTCCAGATTGCGTGAGCTTGTTACCTCGTGATATTGGACGGTGGAAGCTGGTCTTGTACCTCGGAGCACTCTCCAACTCAATGCAGGGGAGTTATGTCTTTACAACAGGACTGAAACATGCTCTTAGGACCATCGATTTTGTTGTTTCTGTTCCCGATGGAAGTTGATGATGTAAAACTATGTAGGTACAGGGTAGTCAAGTAAAATATTTAGGATTTTCACCATCATCATCATCATCATCATCATCATCATCATCATCATCATCATCATCATCATCATCATCATCATCATCATCAGGCTTCGAGACTTCGGACCCGATAGAGAAGTTCAGTGGGAAATCCACATAACGGCGTACTGAGTATAGTGGTAAAGCGTACAGTGGGTGGGGGGTACTGTAGAATGAATGCCAACAGATACGCAAAGGAAAACGCTCTGGATTTGAAGGTTCTGACGAATAATTTGGTTTTCATACAAACTGTGTCTGAAACTATTACACGGTTAGAAAAGTCAGAGCAAGACATGCCGGAAGCCCTCAAATTAATTTAGAAAATGATGCAGAGAATTAATGAGACGTCAAATACACCGGTACTGAACGTTTAAAACAGAAGTGGAAATCAATTTTATGTAAAACTAACGGATATGGGACATTGTGTAATATAAACAGCAAATTAGTGGACATAGAATCACTCGAAAATGAAAGACTGTCTCTTAGAGACTGCAATGACGTTTGGTTTTTTCGTGTTGCTCCTATCATATCCGACGTAGAGCGCAGCTTTCTACATTACCAACTTTGGCAGATATCCGAAAAGATTTACGTTTGAGACACTGAGAATGTATCTTGTAGTAAGTACATTGCAATTCGGTACTGTAACTGCACTTCCTAAAGACGACCAATAGGATAAATGAAGAAATTAAAATTTCTACATGCTTATTTCCACCATTAACACTGTGTACGAGTATAATTAAATACAAATGCTTATAAAAGACAGGCGAATAAATGCTTTTTCACATTCTTTTGATATTATCATTGTGTAATGTATATTTACTTTCAGAATGCACATATGTGTGTTTCCCCATTCTACCGTACTCTACTCTAAATAGCAACGTTGTTACCTCAACACATCTCTATCTACCTGCAGCGAGTCAACAACCTATAGTGCATGCACAGTAAACTTATTGTATCGGGTCCCAAGTCTCGAAGCCTGATCATCATCATCATGTTTTGGACCTAGTGACCCGTTTTCTACCTGATATGGATATTTATTTTATGTTAATAACTGGAGTCCGGATGTTTAGGCATTTATTTTGGGCATATAGGCACTAAAAATAGTAAAAATAGGCAGAGAAATAGGCATTTATTATTTATGGAAACAGACAAAAAATAGACAAATACTTCTGTGGTCAGGAGGAAGAAGGTCTAAAGTCAATTTTTTGTGAAAATGAGATTTTTATATATTCTGAAAGCGGAAACAATTCTCTACAATCTGGTAAAACGGCTAAAGTGAAATAAGACTCCTGATTGGATTTATAGAGCGTTACCAAATGTCCTAAGTACTTTCTGAATCGAGCACACACAGAATAAAGGACTTAAGGATATTTAATACTTTATTCCTTACAAACATCACATGTTTACTTTCCATGCTTCCCTATTAATAAAGTCTAACTTATATTTTAGCTATTTTTATCACATACTGATGCCCTTTCCTTTTAAACCTTTAAGCACCAGGGTAAACAGTCCTATAATTGTTTAAGATCCATTTTGCATTCCTAATAATTTACATATCCCATTTATTTTGACATGAAAAAGGTCTTATGTCTAAATAGTCCCTTCTTCTCAGCTTGAGTTGTACTCTTAAAAGAGCTTGAGTGCGGCTATTTTTGGAAATAATCAAGAAAATTGTTAAATGAGCAACATTACCTATTTAAGAAGAAATATAAACATTTAATATCCAGAAAAACCTCTTAATTAAAAGAACTCTATAATTGACACCAATTTCAATCTTTCCACTGCTCTCCTGAAAAGTATAAAATTCTTACTTAAGACCGTTTTCCTCCCGGCCACAGACTTAATAAACTATCCCATACGGTACTCACTTTCCTTGGTTACATGTCACAACAAGATGCTTTTTTAAATTGTCAACTGTCATAGTGAGCCGCCTGTCAGAGAGAACGTTTTTCATGGTGGAAAAAGTGATTGCAGCAAACTTAAAACAACTTATTTTAGAAGGACTGTCTCTACTTTCTTTCAGAGATCGGAAAAAACTACGGGTTGTCTCAAAAAAAAGGGGTGTGAGAAGGAATTAGAGACTTCAAAGTACGCGCGACTTGTGCGTGCAAGCGACAACAGTAACGGGACCTGGAGACTTGCTTTTAATACTTCCCTCATCCCCTTTCTTTCGTTGGTAAACCCCGAAGTGACCTGAGCACTGAGGGTTATACTGTTCAAACATCTTTGTTAAGTGACATAAAAGATGGAATCGGTAGGGGAGAAAAGTTTATGACTTTTTGGAAACATATTTTAACGTTTTAAACTGAACAACAATGTAACTTTATTATCTCAACAATAGGATTTGCTCTCCACACAGTAACACAGTATTCGTTAGTGCACTCCACTGACGACAATGACAATTTACTTGGACTATTACGAACAACAATGAACTGTTAATCTTAACTAATGTTCACAAAGCACTATTTACAACACAGAACGGTCAGTTCTCAGTTCACAACTCGTTTGTCTTGGCTAGTTCTTCTAGCTCAGTCACTCGCGTTTACAGAATCTCGAACCACAGACCTTCAGAGACGATCCGCTGAACTTCGAACTCAGATCCCCCAACTGCGGTCCACTGCACTCGAACTCCGGGCTTCAGGCTCCACAGTTACGGTCACAACTCAAGTCGCGCTCTGGTCTCGAAGCTGGCTTCACTGCTACACAACACTGGCTTACTGACTGACTGATTGACGTTCACTTGCGTCTTCTCTTTTATAACCAAACTATAGTTTCTGGAGAGTTCGCCAAAGATTCCACTCTCTCGACGGACTTATGGACGATTCGGGAGGGTCCGTCCCCCCCCTTCACTCCGCACGTAGCAGTTTGCTTCCTTCAATTCTCGACAAGCACCAGATGCGCGCGCAACCTCCCCTCGCGCGTCGCAGTAGTACACCGCCCCTCTGCCCTCACAGCATCTAGACGCTCCTCTCGCCGCCACACCTAAGCGACCAACGGATACGCGTTCGAACCCCGGTATAGCTGTCACAATATGTATTGCTGGAGAATAAGATTCTTAGAAAATATTTGTGTGAGGTGAATATAATTATATTTTTAATTTGTACAACCGTTCTTTTTTGTTTTTTGATATAATTTATGTGCGGTTTATTTTAAATACATTAAAAATATAGAAAATGTACAATAACGACGTAAAAAGGTTAAAAAAGGCATTTAACCTTAAGATAGGCAATGGGAGCTAAAATAGGCAAAATAAAATTTAGGCCTGTCATCCCCAAATGTGTGGAAACGTGTATATCTCTAATAGGTCTTTCATACATACACTCAATTTAAAAAAAAGCATTTTCGCTAACATCCTGGCTCTATTAATAACAATTTTTAAATCTGAATTTCTTTAAGGGGTTAGGTATAGCTTACAGCAGAAACATTTTGGAAATATTGAACATTTTTTCCTATATGTTCTATACACTGTGGTTAACAAAATAGCTCACGGGTTTTATGATTAAATGAATACATTTTAAAATAATAAAAAAATATATATATTTATTTGTAGTGGCAATGGAAAATTTAAATTTTTAGTTATGTATTAGTTACAAAAAATTCTCCCTTTTGTAGTAAAGATATAGGAAAACTAATGTGTGATTTTTTTTTCTAAATATGCCACTAGTCTTGGAAAAAAATTCAAACGTTTCACTGGAAAACTGAGCACCACATTTCATTTTGTATTATGAAAATTTTTCAAAATATTTTTGTTAATAACTCAGAAATTAATTCACTCACGGAAATGAAACTGCATCACGTGATTATCTGTCACATCGTGATTGTGTGCACAAAAAATCAAGGACGTAGCTTGAAAAATGTACAAAATATAAACTTCATCCATCACTCCCCGCCCCTTAAAACTAGTCAAAAAATTAATTTCTATTTCAGTAATATGCGATGTAAGAGAATTCTACTTTCATGTAAAAATTCTGTCCTCATCTTCTTAAAAATATCTAAGAATCTGGCCGGGCCCCATTGACACCCGGACCCTAACTTGAGTGATGTCCCCCTTAGGGCACCCCTGATTGGTTACACAAAGCTTAATTGCGGTACTACCATGACCTATAATCTCGGTGGACATAATATTGTAAGTAAATACATAACATTTCTGTTTTGTTATTCCGACGAATGGTGCAAATCCAAGAAATTATAGCTTCGTATAAAACATCGGGTCTTATACTGCAGTGTTGTTATGTAAAGACGTGGAGCATATCCAGCAGTTCAGTGGCTGCAGAGACATCAACTCAGGAATTATGGATAGCAATTGTTTTTATTTCGAAGGGAATCGAGGTTAATGGAGGGCCATCTTACCCAGTCGTCCCCCGGGGAGAAGACTGGCCAACAATCGTACGTATATGACTTTTGCTTCATTGCGTCTGGAAGAGAATTTGGCTCTGGCCCTGATTGCAGCTTGATGGATAACTAACGTTTGGGCCGGCGTTGTGCTGACCAGAATTGTCTGAACTCCGAGACGTGTCTAAGATCATTGTATATGACAGGGAGGTCCAAAGCTGTTTAATTTGTAGGTCCAGTGACTAGGTGGAGAAGTTCAAATATCTTGGAGCAACAGTAACAAATATAAATGATACTTGGGAGGAAATTAAACGCAGAATAAATATGGGAAATGCCTGTTATTATTCGGTTGAGAAGCTTTTATCATCCAGTCTGCTGTCAAAAAATCTGAAAGTTACGATTTATAAAACAGTTATATTACCGGTTGTTCTATATGGTTGTGAAACCTGGACTCTCACTTTGAGAGAGAGGAACATAGGTTAAGGATGTTTGAGAATAAGGTGCTTAGGAAAATATTTGGGGCTAAGAGGGATGAAGTTATAGAAGAATGGAGAAAGTTACACAACACAGAACTGCACGCATTGTTTTCTTCACCTGACATAATTAGTAACATTAAATTCAGACGTTTGAGATGGGCAGGGCATGTAGCAGTATGGGCGAATCCAGAAATACATATAGAGTGTTATTTGGGAGGCCGGAGGGAAAAAGACCTTTCGGGAGGCCGAGACGTAGTTGGGAAGATAATATTAAAATGGATTTGAGGGAGGTGGGATATGGTGGTAGAGACTGGATTGATCTTGCTCAGGATAGGGATCTATGGCGGGCTTATGTGAGGGCGGCAATGAACCTCCGGTTTCCTTAAAAGCCAGTAAGTAAGTAAGTAAGTAAGGGCCAGTGACTAAAAGAATAATGCATATCGGGCCTAATGTTATACTGAAGATAATTCCTTGAAATATAAATAAATTTATACAGGGTGACAAAGTATAACTGAATTAATTTTAAGAACACAATATTTAGGTTGTAAGTAACTAAAAAGTGAAATCTTCTTTTTGTATTTGAATAACGATTTAGCCGAAGGAAAATAATAACATTTGTGTCTGTAGTTTGAATCCCATTGATAGTAAAACTATTGGAATTGATACGTATGATTGGTAAGATATCAACACGAAGAACACAGCGAAAAAAAAATTCTTTTGTCATTTCTTCGAACAAACACTTCATTTCTGTATTAACGTACAAAATTAACTGATTGAAAACGCTTAGTTCCTCTTCTGACATTCTGCACTTCGTCTTTTGAAACAGATATTGATGAATTGGTTAACCCTAAATCATGCCATAAAAGTTAACCTAAGAAAGTTAAACCAGATTAAAAACGGAGGCAAACATGTTTATGGGCAATTACTATTGTGTTTTCATAAATCAAGAATGACATTTTTACCCGTAGATCCGCCACTGAAACAAAGGAATTAGTGGAGACGATTTTTAACATGAAAAGTGCATGAAAGCGTCATTCTCTTGCAGTGAGTATGAGGAGTTGAGTCCATCCTCCCCTCTTCTTACACAAAAATACCTTACATATGGCTTTTAAGGAACTCGGAGGTTCATTGCCGCTCACACATAAGCCCGCCATTGGTCCCTATCCTGAGCAAGATTAACTCAGTCTCTATCATCATATCCCACCTCCCCAAATCCATTTTAATATTATCTTCCTATCTACGTCTCGGCCTCCCCAAAGGTCTTGTTCCCTCAGGTCTCCCAACTAACACTCTATATGCATTTCTGGATTCGCCCATACGTGCTACATGCCCTGCCCATCTCAAATGTCTGGCTGTAATGTTCCTAATTATGTCAAGTGAAGAATACAATGCGTGCAGATCTGCGTTGTGTAACTTTCTCCATTCTCCTGTAACTTCATCCCTCTTAGCCCCAAATATTTACATAAGCACCTTATTCTCGAAGAGCTTTAGTCTCTGTTCTTCTCTCAAAGTAACAGTCCAAGTTTCACAACCATACAGAACAACTAGTAATATAACTGTTTTATAAATTCTAACTTTCAGATTTTTTGACAGCAGACTAGATGACAAAAGCTTCTCAACCGAATAATAACAGGCATTTCCCATATTTATTCTGCATTTAATTTCCTCTCATGTATAATTTATATTTTGTTACTGTTGCACCAAGGTACTTTAATTTTTCCACCTCGTCAAAAGATAAATTTTCAATTTTTATATTTCCATTTCGTACAATATTCTGATCACGAGACATAATCATATACTTTGTCTTTTCGGAGTTTACTTCCAAACCTATCTCTTTGCTTGCTTCAAGTAAAATTTCCATGTTTTCACTAATCGTTTGTGGATTTTCTCCTAACATATTCACGTCATCCGCATAGACAAGCAGCTGATGTAACCCTTTCAATTCCAAACTCTCTCTGTTTTCCTGGACTTTCCTGATGGCATATTCTAGAGCGAAGTTAAAAGGTAAAGGTGATAGTGCATCTCCTGGCTTTAGCCCGAAGTGAATTGGAAACGCATCAGACAGAAACTGACCTATACGAACTCTGCTGTGCGTTTCACTGAGACACATTTTAATTAATCGAATTAGTTTCTTGGCAATTCCAAATTCAGTAAGTATATTATATAAAACTTCTCTCTTAACCGAGTCATATGCAGTGCTTAAATAGTAATATACGTTACAAGAGCGGTATGTTGACGTTTTCATGGTCGAGGAAAAGATTGAAAAAGCGAAACGTAGTTGAGCTTTTTTAACTTCCGAGAACATGAAAACAAACATACCGCTCGTGTATCGTACATTATTTTGTACGAAGATCGTTTATTACATACCTGAAAGACGAATTTCTAATTAGTTGCAATGAAATCTCCATGTTGGTTTCTGTTTAATGACGGCAACTTCGGAAAACCAAAATATCTTTCTTCAACATTGTTGCTATAAAATGTTTTCTGTGTTTACTATACTCCAGCAGGCCGTGATATACGTCTGTCTTTTTTTTCCCCCAGTCTATAAATGCGAACTTAAAACAAACGGTATGGTTGTGTAATGCTTTATTTTTCATTTTAATATTTTAACAATATTATTTATATAACATATTGCAGTAATAACATCCGCATCTGGAATCTTGTTGGTTTTTTCACAGCTTCCTTAATGTTACTTGTATCAGGAATGCAATAAGTTTCGTGGAGTAGTAGACTTTACTTAATTTTTGCAAATATTTAAAAACAATAATTAACAGTGCAATGTAGGTGAAATTGCAGTGGTAAGTTTCCAATTTATAATTATTACTATATTAAACGTCTCTAAAAATAATATGTTAAAAGCCTAAAGCAGTAAAATGAATGTCGCGCTTAAGCGGTAAGAAGAGGGAAATTGTTATGTGTGTTACGTTGGGAATACTGAATGTGGTATTTCACACTTACCGCGTATTGGTTCTGTGCGGAAAACAAGCAAATACGCACGATCTCGCACAAAATAAAATACAGTGTTCGTTGTGGTGATAATTATGTTGGTAATGATGGTTGCATTTACGGAAAAGTTTAGTGGAAATATTTTCTGTTATGTAGCTGGTTCCAACATATTACAGTATATTCTGTTGCCTTGGTAGGATGCCGCTGTTTATCCGCGGGATATCGGTCGGAGCGCGTTGTCTCAGGGTTTATATCCGCCGGGATCTGCTGCTGATTCCATTGTGAAGGAAATCTGACGGGTCAAGCAGGAAGGCAGGCAGTGATATACTCGGTCGCTCCCTCCTCTTGCTAGCGTCACCTCCCCGCCATTGGATTTGAAACTGCACTACGTTCCAGCAAGAAATATGTCTCGAATGCAGTCGTTTGTATGCTGCAGCCTAGCGCCATCTCCGGATATCGCTAAAAATTCCTGTCCGTTTCTTTCCTGTCTGTTGATCCGTGAACTCTACTCTCCTTCGCTCCGTCTATCATTTCATAATACTCTCAATCCAGTAATCGATTAATTATTTATCCCTCTTAATTGATATCCATTCATATTTATCCTTCCCCTGTCGTGCTGTCAATCATATCGTTCCCATAGTTCCTCTACTCATCCATTAGTTCATCTGTCCATCTCCATTAATTAATTAATTAATTAATTCATTCATTCATTTATTCACTCATTCTTCCATCCATTCGTCCATCTGTCCATCCATCCGTCCGTCCATCTGCCCATCCACCCACCCACCCACCCACCCATCCATCCATCCACCCATCCATCCATCCATCAAATCCATCCATCCATCCAACTACCCATCCATCCATCCACCCATCCATCCATCCACCCATCTACCCATCCATCCATCCATCCATCCATCCACCTATCCATCCGTCCATCTATCCATCCATCCATCTATCCATCCATCCATCCACCCATCTACCCATCCATCCATCCATCCATCCATCCACCTATCCATTCATCCATCTATCCATCCATCCACCCACCTATCCATCCATCCATCTACCCATCCATCCATCCACCTATCCATCCATCCATCCACCTATCCATCCATCCATTTTTCCTTCCATCCATCCACCCATCTTTCCTTCCATCCATCCACCCATCTACCCATCCATCCATCCACCCATCCATCCATCTATCCATCCATCCATCCATCCACCCATCTACCCATCCATCCATCCACCTATCCATCCATCCATCTATCCATCCATCTATTCACCTATCCATCCATCCATCCATCCATCCATCCATCCATCCATCCATCCATTCATCTATACATCTCATTGTTAATTAAATATATAATTAATTACTCATTCTCCTCATTCACTCATTCATTCATAATCCAGTCATTCATCCTTCCATTCACTTGTACATCTCATCGATGAATAATAATAATATAATAATAATAATAATAATAATAATAATAATAATAATAATAATAAGGTACTTAGGAAAATATTTGGAGCTAAAAGGGATGAAGTTACAGGAGAATGGAGAAAGTTACACAGCGCAGAACTGCACGCATTGTATCCTTCACCTGACATAATTGGGAACATTAAATCCAGACGTTTGAGATGGGCAGGGCATGTAGCACGTATGGGCGAATTCAGAAATGCATATAGAATGTTAGTTGGGAAGCCGGAGGGGAAAAGACCTTTGGGGAGGCCGAGACGTAGATGAAAAGATAATATTAAAATGGATTTGAGGGAGGTGGGATATGATGATAGAGACTGGATTAATCTTGCTCAGGATAGGGACCAATGGCGGGCTTATGTGAGGGCGACAATGAACCTCCGTGTTCCTTAAAATCCATAAATATTAATAATAATAATAATAATAATAATAATAATAATAATAATAATAGTAACAATTTATCCTGAAAAATGACAATGGTTTTTTTTTAGTAGGTTATTTTACGACGCTTTATCAACATCTAGGATGACAATAGTACACTTTTGATTGGCACTCCAGATGAAGCAAAATCTTGTGGCCGTGACTGAAGTTTACATTAAATAATGAAAAATTAGGCATAATGTTACACGCTTAAGCCTCACTTAAATAATTATTTAATTGTTTAATTTAATTAATCAAGCATAAGTAAGCAAAAGTAAAATGAAAAATACCAAAATAATAATACCAGAAATAATTCACTAATAATAATAAATAATAATAGACCAACTCTGTAGTGTAGAGGTCATCATGCTTGTCTCTTACGAAAAATGTCTGTGTTCGATTCCCGGTGGGGTTGAATTTCCTGGTTGAGGTTTTTTCAGGGTTTTCCCTTAACCGTAAGGCAAACGCCAGGAAATTCTGGCCACAACATCCCTGAATATCACCGGCCTCATTCATCACCGAAATCATATTCATACAAATCAATAATACATATACAGTCGCCATCTAGTTCACAACAATAGAACCAGTCTCAACAATAGTACACAGGCCTTCGGATTTCAACCAAAAGATTAACTTATGATGTGAACAGAGATGTTAAAGCGAGTATAAATAACAGTGAGAGAAAAAAAAATAATAAAGAAACAATAAATAATTAATGACTAAATCCATTCATTCATTCATTCATTCATACATCTCATCGTTCGTTAATTAATTAATTAATTAATTCACTCAGTCTTTGACTCATTATATCTCATCACTCACTCACTCACTCACTCATTCTCCAGTCATTATTTATTTATCCACTTGTACATCTCATCTTTTCTTAATTAATTCACTCACTCATTCATCCACTTGTACATCTCATCCTTAATTAATTAAATTGATTAATTCACTCACTTATTCATCCACTTGTACATCTCATCCTTAATTAATTAAATTGATTAATTCACTTCTCATTCATCCACTTGTACAGCTCATAATTAATTAAATTGATTAATTCACTCACTCATTCATCCACTTGTACATCTCATCCTTAATTAATTAAATTGATTAATTCACTCACTCATTCATCCACTTGTACATCTCATCCTTAATTAATTAAATTGATTAATTCACTCACTCATTCATCCACTTGTACAGCTCATCCTTAATTAATTAAATTGATTAATTCACTCACTCATTCATCCACTTGTACATCTCATCCTTAATTAATTAAATTGATTAATTCACTCACTCATTCATTCACTTGTACATCTCATCCTTAATTAATTAAATTGATTAATTCACTCACTCATTCATCCACTTGTACAGCTCATCCTTAATTAATTAAATTGATTAATTCACTCACTCATTCATCCACTTGTACAGCTCATCCTTAATTAATTAAATTGATTAATTCATTCACTCATTCATTCACTTGTACATCTCATCCTTAATTAATTAAATTGATTAATTCACTCATTCATTCACTTGTACATCTCATCCTTAATTAATTAAATTGATTAATTCACTCACTCATTCATTCACTTGTACAGCTCATCCTTAATTAATTCACTCATTCATTCATCCAATTATACATCTCATAGTTCATTCACTCATTAATTTTTTCACTCATTATTACATCTCATCCATCCATCCATTAGTCAGTCAGTAGTCAGTCAGTGAGTCAGTCTGTATGCCTGTTTGTCCTCTATCAGTCCATCCTCCATCCGTACTGCATTTCTGCACACACCGAATTACTCTGTACGCATGCCATTTGACGCAAACTGCATAATAATTACGTACCGTGCAGGGAAATCACATTTTATTTACGAGCGCTTTTCGCACAAGATAGGAACTTTGTTTGAGCGTGACAATTTATGCACGCCTGGCCTGCATCTCCGTTAGAGCAGAATTCAGGCGTGACGTAATGTGCTTAACATGTTCAGTCTGCCAGAAATCGGAGAGCTAAGTCCATATTTGCTGGCTCTCTTGAGAGGACACTGGAAAGCAGAAACTTTCTTAGTACCAACCAATACAGAGAAAATATCCCAACTGGTAGCCTATGTTGCAAGGAAATTCTTGAGGACCGGTAGCGTAATCAATAGTTTTACAAGCCAGCAGACAGAAATATAAGTGAATTAGTCTTTTGCTCTGTTCAACTTATTATCTAATTCGAAACCAAGAGATTTGTGAGATCGGTTCCATTTAATATAGCTAATAAAGCTGAGCAGTATTATGTGTATTGAATTGATTTAGAATGGTTTATCGACATTAAGTGCCAGTTCATTGATACTAAAACCAATAGGTATAAAGAATGGAAGTAAAATAATTCAGAAAGAAAGGAAAAGTAGAGAATGAATAAAACCGAAAGGCCAGGATTAAGAAAACACAAGTGGAAAGAGACGAAGAGAAAATTGGGAAAGAATGAAAATAATTAGACGAGGGGGGATTAAACACTGCAGACAAAACCTAAGAAAAAGAGTGACAGGGGATTCGAATTTATCGAAGTAGAAAGTTTGAGATTTGAAATAAAAGTTTGATATTTATTTTAATTTCTGTTTCATACTCCCCGCATTCAAATTTAACAAGGCGGAGCCTTCTCGTTAACTACTTCATAATCGCTTCCTCATTCCATGAGGCCTAATCTGCAGACAACAATGCAATTGATAGTCGAAACGATTCACACAGCAATATGACGCCAATGATTGAGATTGTAAATAATAATAATAATAATAATAATAATAATAATAATAATAATAAAGTTAATAGCAATAATAATAATAATAATAATAATAATAATAATAATGTTAATAATAATAGGCTAATAATAATGATAATAATTACAGAGAGTTATAGTGATTTGTAAATTAATAACACAGTTAAGTACGTCACTATTAAACTATTCTCCGCATAATCTCTCATAATTCTCATAATCGCTTCCTCATTCCATGAGGCCTAGTCTGCAGACAACAATGCAATTGAGAGTCGAAACGATTCACACATCAATATGACGCCAATGATTGAGATTGTAAAAAATAAATAAAAATAGTAATAATAATAATAATAATAATAATAAATAATAATAATGTTGATAACAATAATAATAATAATAATAATAATAATAATAATAATAATAATAATAATGATAATAGCATAAGTATAAAACACATAGAGAAAGGACTCATTTGTAAATTAGCAACAGTTATGTATTTTAGTAGTCACTACTATTTGTGTACGAATAATAATGTTTGATTATATTAAAATTGAGCTTAATATTTCGTTAAGGTTTTGCACGTTACAAAATGATTCACATGAACCTTTTCCAAGTCCATCTCATACCAAAATCAAAGATCTAAATCCATTTGCAAAGCTTCATTTCTCACACTAGTTTATTAAACCTTGTCGGACCGTAAAGAAAACAACTAGCGCAATGTGCATATTTTTATATGTTGTACAATATTAAAGTATTGTGAAATTTTAATTTTCCTACCAATTTTTTTTCTATTCTTCTATTAAAATTATAGCATATAGCCTATTAACCTGTTGTATCCTATAGCATACTTAGTCAATTTAAGGGTTAACATGGTCTCCTTGTACAAATATAATGTAAATCACTGAAATAAAGAAGATCAATATACGTGATTCATTTATTAATTGTTGGAATTGCCTATGTAAAAAACGAAAACCCGGATGACTGGGTGATTTCTTTGAGGATATGCTACGATGCACATAATCTGTATGGAAAGGTATGAGTTTGTATCCGCAAACATACTAACCATAACTTGCGCATTCTATTTGATCAGTGTTGTTATTGAATAACCTTGGCCATGAAAGAGCAAATGAACGATAACATTGCTGGTAGGCAGATTGAGTAAATAAAAGAATGCATTAAAGAGGATGTACAATTAGAAGAAGCTGAGACTGAAGAAAAGAAGGAAGTAGAAGGGAGATGAGAAGAAGATCTAAATGTGCTGAAGAAGAAAATATAGATGAACTAGTGGCTTGTGCAGCAAATGCTGCACACTAAGTTCATTAGACGTTAAAATAAAAATTTTTCAGATTTATTTTTAATGAAGAATACCAGAAATTTTGAAAGATATTGTCTTCCGTAATAATGAAATATACTCTCTCTGAATGTTTTTCTTTCAAGCCAAATACTTTCTCTTGAACCTATTCACCTTAAGGTTTTGAGTTTCAACGCGAAAACGCAAGTAACAATGTCAGGATTTTCATGTGGGAGTAAAGCAATAGCTATTTCAGGTCATTGTGGATTCTAGGTGAAACTTAAAAAAAATTTCAGGTTTGCTGTGCTTTCGAACAATAGCATAGCATCTTGGTATAGCTGCTGCATATAGAGCTTGAAATGTAGAGGGTAAAATCATTTTATCCTGCTAAGAGATCTTGCTGAAATGATGGGGAGACTACATAATTTTCTGGGTTTTTTATTTTATCAGTAAGTAATACCTTTTGGTCTTTCCTTAGGAACTGTAATTTTTGCGCTCTCTCGAGCCAATACTGAAGAGAATGACGCATATAAATATCTACACCACACCGCCATTAAGTATATGAAAAAGACCCAACCCCACTTGATTAATAACTATAAAAATATTTGATTTTTAATAACAATATTATTATCTTACGTAAGTTTTGTAGTTATACACCATATAACCGCCACTCAATAAATTATAGAAATGAAGATCTAATTAAGATATTCTCTATTCTATAGCCCCAAAACGTTTCACTTTCATATCATCAATATAGCATTAATATGTGTAACATTAATGAAAAGTAGTCACATCATGGCATTAACTATAATAATATTTCATTTCTAATGTTAATAATGTCATCAAACCATCACAAGTTTTGTAGATTTTAATATCCAATACACCACAGCTGTACTCAGAAAATTACACACCACAGAATTAGACCTGTAAATTATTTTAGTAAGTCTTGAAGTTTTTAATAACCAATTGAATTTGAGCTCTAAATATATCAGCAATCCTGCAGGTCATGGCCTTCGTGTAATAGCCTATTGTTTATTGTAGTGTGTGTTTTGTTTTATACTGATATCCACTTAGTTCTCAAAACTGACAAAAGATGGATTTTGGAAAATAGAAAAATTATGTAGGAAAACTAACGCTTCACTGAAAGTTACTATTTTTCTGAAAAACTTCGGGTTCCAAGCTTCAAAATGAGGGGTCATTTATTAAAATCCGTTTAGCCGTTTTCCCGTAATTTCCATTACCAGTTCAAATTATATATATATATATATATATATATATATATATATATATATATATATATATATATATATACTAGTGGCTTGTGCAGCAAATGCTGCAAACTAAGTTCATTAGACGTTCAAATAAAAATTTTTCAGATTTATTTTCAATGAAGAATATTTGTCTTTTTGATAGTTATTTGCTTCCATAATAATGAAACATACTCCCTCTCAATGGATTTTTTTAGGCCAAATACTTTTTCTTGAACCTATCCAACTTCAATTTTGAGTTTCAACGCGAAAACGCAAGTATCAATGTCAGGACGATAGCAGTAGCTATTTCAGGTCATTCTGGATTGTAGGCAAAAGTTAAAAAAATGTCAGGTTTGCTAAGCTTTCGAACAATAGCATTTTCGTATAGCTGCTGCATGTAGAACTTAAATGTAGAGCGTAAAATCATTTTATCCTACTAAGAGATCTTGCTGAAATGATCTGGAGACTACAAAATTTTCTAGGCCTCTTATTTTATCAGTAAGTAATACCTTTTAATCTTTCCTTAGGAAATGTAATTTTTGCGCTCTCTCGAGCCAATACTGAAGACAATGACACATATCAATATCTACACTACACCGCCATTAAGTATATGAAAAAGACCCAACCCCACTGGGTTAATAAGTATAAAAATATTTGATTTTAGATAACAATATTATTATCTTAGTTAAGTTTTGTAGTAATATATAGCAGTCACTCAGTAAATTATAGAAATGAAGATCTAAATTAAGATATTCTCTACATTTACTTACATAACCTCAAAACGTTTCACTTTCATGTCATCAATATAGCATCAATATTATGTACAATTAATGAAGAATAGACGCATCATGATATTAACTATAATAATATTTAATTTCTAATGGTAATAATGTCATCAAACCACCTCAAGTTTCGTAGATTTGAATATCCAATACACAGCTGTACTCAGAAAATTATACACTGTAGAATCAGTTTTTAATAACAAATTGAATTGAGCTCTAAATAGGTCGGCAATCCTGCAGGTCATGGCCTTCGTGTAATAGCCTATTGTTTATTGTAGTGTGGGTTTTGTTCTGAAATGCAATCAAGTCGGCCGCGATTGAAAAAAAAATTAGTTCTCAAAACTGACAACAGATGGATTTTGGAAAATAGGAAAATTATGTAGGAAAATTGACATTTCACTGAAAACTACTACATTTTCCGTAAAACTTTGGATGCCAGGCATGAAAATGAGGGGCCACTCATTAAAATCCGTTCAGCCGTTTTCCCGTAATTTCCATTACCAGATGAAATTATATATATACTTACTTACTTACAAATGGCTTTTAAGGAACCCGAAGGTTCATTGCCGCCCTCACATAAGCCCGCCATCGGTCCCTATCCTGTGCAAGATTAATCCAGTCTCTATCATCATATCCCACCTCCCTCAAATCCATTTTAATATTATCCTCCCATCTACGTCTCGGCCTCCCTAAAGGTCTTTTTCCCTCCGGTCTCCCAACTAACACTCTATATGCATTTCTGGATTTGTCCATACGTGCTACATGCCCTGTCCATCTCAAACGTCTGGATTTAATGTTCCTAATTATGTCAGGTGAAGAATACAATGCGTGCAGGTCTGCGTTGTGTAACTTTCTCCATTCTCCTGTAACTTCATCCCGCTTAGCCCCAAATATTTCCTAAGCACCTTATTCTCAAACACCTTTAACCTATGTTCCTCTCTCAGAGTGAGAGTCCAAGTTTCACAGCCATACAGAACAACCGGTAATATAACTGTTTTATAAATTCTAACTTTCAGATTTTTGGACAGCAGACTGGATGATAAGAGCTTCTCAACCGAATAATAACACGTATTTCCCATATTTATTCTGCGTTTAATTTCCTCCCGAGTGTAATTTATATTGGCTACTGTTGCTCCAAGATATTTGAATTTTTCCACCTGTTCGAAGGATAAATCTCCAGTTTTTATATTTCCATTTCGTACAATATTCTGGTCACGAGACATAATCATATACTTTGTCTTTTTGGGATTTTCTTCCAAACCGATCGCTTTACTTGCTTCAAGTAAAATTTCCGTGTTTTCCCTAATCGTTTGTGGATTTTCTCCTAACATATTCACGTCATCCGCATAGACAAGAAGCTGATGTAACCCGTTCAATTCCAAAACCTGCCTGTTATCCTGAACTTTCCTAATGGTATATTCTAAAGCGAAGTTAAAAAGTAAAGGTGATAGTGCATCTCCCTGCTTTAGCCCGCAGTGATTTGGAAAAGCATCAGATAGAAACTGACCTATACGGACTCTGCTGTATGTTTCACTGAGACACATTTTAATTAATCGAACTAGTTTCTTGGGAATACCAAATTCAATAAGAATATCATATAATACTTCCCTCTTAACCGAGTCATATGCCTTTTTGAAATCTATGAATAACTGATGTACTGTACCCTTATACTCCCATTTTTTCTCCATTATCTGTCGAATACAAAAAATCTGATCAATAGTCGATCTATTACGCCGAAAACAGCACTGATGATCCCCAATAATTTCATCTACGTACGGAGTTAATCTTCTCAAAAGGATATTGGACAAAATTTTGTACGACGTCAACAAAAGTGATATTCCTCGAAAGTTACCACAGTAGGTTTTGTCCCCCTTTTTAAAAATAGGTACAATTATGGACTCTTTCCATTGTTCTGGTACAATTTCCTTTTCCCAAATAGCAAGTACAAGTTTATAAATTTCGATATATAATGCACTTCCACTCTCTTGTATTAATTCTGCTGGAATTTGATCGATACCTGGAGACTTGTACTTTTTCAGATTTTCTATCGCAATTTCGACTTCTGAAAGCGTGGGTTCGGGTATAAATGGCTCAGCAGTTTGTATTTCAATTTCGTCCCGATCATTTCTATTTGGCCTATGTACATTTAGTAGTTGCGTAAAATAGTTTTTCCATCTGTTTAGGATTGATGGAGAGTCTGCAAGCAAGTCACCATTCTCATCCTTGATCACGTTTACCCTTGGCTGATATCCGTTCTTAAATTCCTTTATACCCTTATATAAATCTCGAATGTTTTTATTCTTACTATTTGTTTCTACCTCATTCAGTTTTTTCTTCAATTAACCTCTCTTTTTATTCCTAAGTGTACGACTTGCTTCCCGTCTTTCATTGAAATAATTATCTCTCTTCTCCTCAACTGGATCCTGTAAGAATTTCAATTTTGCCTGTTTCCTTCTTTCTACTGCCATGCAACAATCTTCATATATATATATATATATATATATATATATATATATATATATATATATATATATATATACTAGGATGCCGAACAGGGGAAGAGAGACAAGGAAAATAATGAAAGAAAGCGTAGGGTAAAGATTTGGATAGCAATCGAAGACGGGCGAAAGAAACAGGAAAGGTGGGAATGGAAAACAAGTGACAACCGCTGTTGCACTGTGATTGGAACATAAATTTGGAAAATGTTGTCATCTCCGCAGTCCCCCGTGTGTTGTGAAGTGAGGCACATATATCTTGCGAGATCGTTAGCTTGAGTGACACGAACTACGAGTTTAGACCTCCCCAGAGATACAAATCAATGGAATATAGGTCAGGTGAGGAGCTGAGTCCGTCTGCCCCATCCCACCCTACCTCACCTGCCACACTTGAGATATTTTTCATGTGGAAGAAACCCCGGGGCTAAATGTTTGTATAACTTTTTTGAGCATTGATTTATTTCTGTAAAACTTTCCTGTTTTGTGTTGTAACACGCGAAATAATCAGAGCTTTTGTAATCATTGGAAAATGTAATGGGAGTTTTTAATTTCTCTATGTACGGAGTTTAAAAACAAAATACTGGTTTTAAAATAGTCTGTGTGGGATATTTGATACATTTTCATCCTTAGCCCAATTTATTTTATCCCCCTCGCAAGAATTAAGACATTTATCATATTATCATAATGGAAGGAGTCCATAATCGTACCTATCTTTAAGAAAGGTGACAAGGCTAACTGTAGTAACTTTCGAAGAATTTCACTTTTGTTGACGTCGTACAAAATTTTATCCAATATTCTTTTGAGAAGATTAACTCCATATGTAGATGAAATTATTGGTGATCATCAGTGTGGTTTTAGGCGTAATAGATCAACTACTGACCAGATATTTTGTATTCGACTGATAATGGAGAAAAAATAGGAGTATAAGGGTACAGTGCATCAGTTATTCATAGATTTCAAAAAGGCATATGACTCGGTTAAGAGAAAAATTTTATATGATTCTTATTGAATTTGGTATTCCTAAGAAACTAGTTCGATTAATTAAAATGTGTCTCAGTGAAACGTACAGCAGAGTTCGTATAGGTCAGTTTCTGTCAGATGCGTTTTCAATTCAATGTGGGCTAAAGCAAGGAGATGCATTATCACCTTTACTTTTTAAATTTGCTCTAGAGTATGCCATTAGGAAAGTTCAGGATAGCAGAGAGGGTTTGGAATTGAACGGGTTACATCAGCTGCTTGTCTATGCGGATGACGTGAATATGTTAGGAGAAAATCCACAAACGATTAGGGAAAACACGGAAATTTTACTTGAAACAAGTAAAAATATAGGTTTAGAAGTAAATCCCGAAAAGACAAAGTATATGATTATGTCTCGTGACGAGAATATTGTACGAAATGTAGGAGATTTATCCTTCGAAGAGGTGGAAAAATTCAAATATCTTGGAGCAACAGTAACAAATATAAATGATACTCGGGAGGAAATTAAACACAGAATAAATATGGGAAATGCCTGTTATTATTCGGTTGATAAGCTTTTATCATCCAGTCTGCTGTCAAAAAATCTGAAAGTTAGAATTTATAAAACAGTTATATTACCGGTTGTTCTTTATGGCTGTGAAACTTGGACTCTCACTTTAAGAGAGGAACATAGGTTAAGGGTGTTTGAGAATTATGTTCTTAGGAAAATATTTGGGGCTAAGCGGGATGAAGTTACAGGAGAATGGAGAAAGTTACACAACACAGAACTGCACGCATGGTATTCTTCACCTGACATAATTAGGAAGATTAAATCCAGACGTTTGAGATGGGCAGGGCATGTAGCACGTATGGGCGAATCCAGAAATGCATATAGAGTGTTAGTTGGGAGGCCGGAGGGAAAAAGACCTTTAGGGAGGCCGAGACATAGATGGGACGATAATATTAAAATGGATTTGAGGAAGGTTGGATATGATGATAGAGACTGGATTGACCTTGCTCAGGATAGGGACCAATGGCGGGCTTATGTGAGGGCGGCAATGAATCTCCTAGTTCCTTAATAGCCAGTAAGTATGTAAGTAAGTAAGTAAGTAGGTAATATTGGATATTTATCCTTTGATAAGGTGGAAAAGTTCAAATCTCTTGGAGCAAGAGTTTCAACAAATATAAAAGAGACTCTGGAGGAAATTAAACGCAGAATAAATGTGGGCTATGGGAAATTCCTGTTATTATTCGGTTGAGAAGCTTTTGTCATTCAGTCTGCTCTCCAAAAACATGAAATCCTTGTGCGGTAAGTGTACAAACAACAGTGTTACATGAATTGCACGGAATACGTACTTTTAAATTTTTATGTAAGTAACAGGTGTTTGTAAATTAATTTTGTTCATGTCACTGTGTTCATGTTTAACTCATTAAACATAATGAATTTAGTTTTATTGAGATATTTTGAATTTTGAGGTCATTTCAAAGATCAGTTTAATAAGATATGAGGTGTACAAACAACACTGTTATATATTGTATATCTTCTGTACAGTATAGCTGCCATAAAAATAGATTGGATGGTTCCCAACAAGAACTGAAATGTTATGCTATACGTAAAACTCATACATTCATCTTTATATTTACTTATTTATTTATTTATTTACTTATTTCCTTATTTACTTATTTACTCATTTATTCACTTATTCATTCATTTTTTTGTTTTTTCATTTATTTATTTACTTATTTACTCATTTATTCACTTATTTATTTGTTTATTTTTTTACTTATTCATTCATTTATTTATTTACCTATTTACTTATTTATTTATTTATTCATTTATTTACTGATTTATGTATTTATTTATTTATTTACTTACTTATTCACTTATTTATTCACTTATTGATTCATTTATTTATCCATTTATTTCCTTATTTTTTATTTTTTTTATTTTATTGGGTTATTTTACGACGCTGTATCAACATCTAGGTTATTTAGCGTCTGAATGATATGAAGGTGATAATGCCGGTGAAATGAGTCCGGGGTCCAGCACCGAAAGTTACCCAGCATTTGCTCGTATTGGGTTGAGGGAAAACCCCGGAAAAAACCTCAACCAGGTAACTTGCCCCGACCGAGATTCGAACCCGGGCCACCTGGTTTCGCAGTCAGACGCGCTGACCGTTACTCCACAGGTGTGGACTATTTCCTTATTTATTTATTTATTTAATTAATTATCTATTCGTATATTTTTCATTTACTTATTTATTCATTTATTTACTGATTTATTTATTTACTTACTTATTCACTTATTTATTCATTTATTTATTCATTTATTTATTTATTCATGTATTTATTTATTTATTTACTTATTTACTCATTTACTTATTTAGTCATTTACTTATTTATTTATTTATTCATTTATTTATTTATTCATGTATTTATTTATTTATTTACTTATTTACTCATTTACTTATTTAGTCATTTACTTATTTATTTATTCATTTATTTATTTATTCATGTATTTATTTATTTATTTACTTATTTACTCATTTACTTATTTAGTCATTTACTTATTTATTTATTTATTTATTTATTCATTTATTTATTCATTCATTCATTCAATCATTCATTCATTCATTCAATCTGAAGGGATTACGGCCATAAGGCCTTCTCTTCCATCCTAACAGCACATATAAATACAAAAAAGAAATACAAACGCTGATGAAAATAATACAAATTAAACTAAACCCCTATAGAGGGTCAACAGGGACAAAAGAACACTATAGAGCTCTCATCGAGCTAATACAAGAAAAAAAAAAGAAAAACAGAGATAGCAAATATGATAGTAATAACTGATAATAATAATAATAATAATAATAATAATAATAATAATAATAATAATAATAATTGTCAATTTTACAACATCATAGTTACAATATTTACTATATGTCATGGGTTAAGCCGAAGTTGCGCAACCTGACAGGTGTTCAACAAGCAATTCCACGAACTAGAATGTGATTTTTTAATTTAAATTTGAATTTTGATATTGTCCGACAGTCTCTGACATGGTCAGGGAGAGAGTTCCAGAGGCGTGGAATAGATATGCTGAAAGATGATGAGTAGAAGGATGTTCTGTGCAGAGGAATAGAGAGAAGATACATGTTCCGGGTTCGAGGTAGTGAAAGGTAAACAAAACGAGATGCTAGGTAAGAGGGTGTGGAGGTGTGGATGATTTTAAATAGTAATAAGAGAGAGTTGAAAAATCTTCTTTCTTTAAGTGGACTCCAAGACAACAATTTTAGTGACGGTGTTACATGATCGAATTTTCTAATGTTACAAATGAAACGAACGCAGATATTGTGAACACGCTGTAGTCTATGGACAAGATCAGTATTTAGATTCGTGAATAGAGAATCGCAATAATCGGAGTGGGGCATCATATAATATAAAATATATTTTATGCTCGACCATGCCGAAACGTAGTAATTATACACCTGGTAGCAGACCTTTAATGCATGTCATTAAAGTACACCTACTCATTAAAGGTCAGGTCTTTCAGCCAATGACGACTCAGGTTACAACTGTTCAGCCAAATGACAGGTCAGCTTTCCACCGTTATAAAACCGCAAGTATCGATTATTCTCGGATATGCAATCGAAAGAGAATTAGCGAAAAGTCACGGAGGCTGGAAATCCAATACTGTCGCAGAAGGTTATGTTCTGTTACTATAATAATTAGCGTTAATTGTAAATAAGATACAAATAAATTCAATTTGTCATCTCGTTTTTCAATGTGTAATTTAATTTCAATGTTGTCTCTGTAGGTTCTTATGGCCTAGCAAGGTCAATGTGGATATCTGTTCCTCGGAAAAAATCAATACTTTCGCGTCTGCGCACATCTCACAACATACGGAACATTGCTGAAGGTCAGATACAATTAAAATTAATAATATCAAGTTAGAAATATGGCCGAGCATAAAAAGTCGTATGAAACTCGCCTATAATGGTAATTAAGAAGCTCGTATGAAAATTATGAAACTCGCTTGCGCTCGTTTCATAAATATCCATACTCACTTCCTAATTACCTTCATTATAGGCTCGTTGCATAATGTACTATTAAAGATTAAATATTTTAGAAATTCATGGTAAAAATTGTGTTAATATTTTGTCATCGTCATCGTCATCGTCATCGTCATCGTCATCGTCATCGTCGTCATCATTATCGTGCCAGACGTGAAAAATCTCAGGTGTCATCAGCAACTCTGTTTATCCCGTGGTTGTAATGGCTTCGTGCTGGTTTCTGGACAATGGATATAATATGTGGAATGAAATATATTTGACCGTTTCATTGTACTGTACTGACTGAAAATCAGTACAAACTCGCGATATATGTATACAAAACTGAGAGTTGAAAGGAGCAGGGCATTTCCTTTCGCAGACGGTTCCATTTCCCGACAGACCGACACGAATTGCAGTGCCTCTGCTGGGCGCCATCACACGGGCGGCGGAAGAGTGACGGCCAAACATTTCAACAGCAGAAAACCTCCCGATACAGAAATAATAATCATTAACAGTGAACTACTGTCGATTCCTTACTAAATATTATTACATACCCAGCTCAAAAAGTTCCCGAAATATATTTTAGAACTTTCTATGGTTAAA
Organism: Periplaneta americana; assembly: GCF_040183065.1. Lineage (NCBI taxonomy): Eukaryota > Metazoa > Arthropoda > Insecta > Blattodea > Blattidae > Periplaneta > Periplaneta americana. Next base: position 207,558,330 of record NC_091118.1, on the reverse strand, counting down.
ACGTTAAAGGTGTTATCATTTTTAAATAAGGTAATGTACCTTTGTGCGAGATCGTGCGTATTTGCTTGTTTTCCGCACAGAACCAATACCGGTAAGTGTGAAATACCACATTCAGTATTCCCAACGTAACACACATAACAATTTCCCTCTTCTTACCGCTTAAGCGCGACATTCATTTTACTGCTTTAGGCTTTTAACATATTATTTTTAGAGACGTTTAACATAGTAATAATTATAAATTGGAAACTTACCACTGCAATTTCACCTAAATTGCAATGTTAATTATTGTTTTTAAATATTTGCAAAAGTTAAATAAAGTCTACTACTCCACGAAACTTATTGCATTCCTGATACAAGTAACATTAAGGAAGCCGTGAAAAAATCACCAAGATTCCAGATGCCGATGTTATTACTGCAATATGTTATATAAATAATATTGTTAAAATATTAAAATGAAAAATAAATCATTACATAACCATGCCGTTTGTTTTAATTTCGCATTTATAGACTGGAGGAAAAAAAAAGACAGACGTATATGACGGCCTGCTGGAGTATAGTAAACACAGAAAAAATTTTATAGCAACAATGTTGAAGAAAGATATTAGGTTTTCCGAAGTTGCCGTCATTAAACAGAAACCAACATGGAGATTTCATTGCAACTAATTAGAAATTCGTCTTTCAGGTATGTAATAAACGATCTTCGCACAAAATAATGTACGATACACGAGCGGTATGTTTGTTTTCATGTTCTCGGAAATTAAAAAAGCTCAACTACGTTTCGCTTTTTAAATCTTTTCCTCGACCATGAAAACGTCAACATACCGCTCTTGTAACGTATATTACTATTGTGCGAGATCGTGCGTATTTGCTTGGTTTCTGCACAAAACCAATCCGCGGAAAGTCTAAAATTCCACATTCAGCATTCCCAACCTAACACACACAACAATTTCCCTCTTCTTACCGCTTAAGTGACATATTGATTTTACTGCTTTAGGCTTTTAACATATTATTTTTAGAGACGTTCAATATAGTAATAATTATAAATTGTAAACTTGCCACTGCAATATCGCCTAAATTATACTGTTAATTATTGTTTTTAAATATTTGCAAAAATTAAATAAACTCTACAACTCCACTAAAGTTACTGCATTCGTGATGCAAGTAACATTAAGGAAGCCGTGAAAAAATCAACAAGATTCCAGACTCATCATAGACTGGGGGGAAAAAAAGACAGACGTATATCACGGCCTGCTGGAGTATAGTAGACATAGAAAACATTTTAAAGCAACGATGTTGAAGATAGATATTTTTGTTTTGCAAATTTGCCGTCATTGAACAGAAACCAAGATGGAGATTTCATTGCAACTAATTAGAAATTCCTCTTTCAGGTATGTAATAAACGATCTTCGCACAAAATAATGTACGATACAAGAGCGGTATGTTTTCTTTCAATTCTCGGAAATTAAAAAAGCTCAACTACGTTTCGCTTTTTCATACTTTTCCTCGAACATGAAAACTTCAACACACCGCTCTTGTAACGCATATTACTATTATGACAAACGGGGTCCGTCGAACTACTGCAGCTCCAGGTAGACTTGTTTTCCGGCGTTTGTTTTCGTCAGTGTTGGGAGTAGAGTTTGTTGCTCTTATAGGTAGGGATGGTTTTTTGTGTGTTGTGTATTATGATATGGAATAATACAGAGTGATTTACAGTATATAGAACTGACACATTTCTTTCAGTAATTGTTTCAAAACGAATTGTGCTAGCGACAACTTATTATACCTAAAATGTAGAGGAATTTTGGGAGATTATTTACCTCTATAGCAAATGTTGAAAATGTCCTCCATCCTGCATAAGGCACAACTCAACACGTCGTTCCATGTTACTGGCTACTCGTTGGAGGACTCTGTTGTTAGCTTGAATCTCTTGTGTGTTGTTGTGCTTCAGATCGTCCAATGTCTGGGGACGTGTGGCGTAAACCCTGTCTTTTATGTAACCCCATAGAAAGAAGTCCAGCGTTGTCAAATCCGGAGATCTCGGTGGCCACAGGTTCCTGGAAATTATTCGGTCGTCACATAACCGGATAAATGGAACCATGCTTCATCTGTGAACCATTAGATGGACAATATGGCAGGATTTTGCACAATGAACGTCTGAAACCAACGACAATAATTCAATCTTTTATCCTTATCTGGTTCCTGTAGCTGATGAACAACCGTAACCCTATATGGATTTAGGCTCTCTGACACATTGAGTAGGTGTACCCTGTCTCCTGCGACAAACGTCTTAATGATTTTTTGGGTGACTGCTCCAGTCGTGCTCTTACGTCAATAACAACCGTGGGAAGTCTAGATGAACGATGCTTACCCTTTTCACTCACCAGAGATCCAGTTGTTTCCAATTTGTTTACCAGTCCCAGTATTGTGTTTCTTTTGGGAGGATTGCGAATACCAAAGTCTCTCTGGTATGCCCTTTGAGTAGCTGTAATTGAATTCGTAATCCAGTATTGCTTCACAAGGAAGAGTCGTTGATTTAATGTGTACTGCATTTTCACGTTGACGCAAAATGTCGAAAACAGCTGCCAACAATAGGAATAAAACATAATCATCTGCGCATCTAGTGACAAGGAATCGAAACTCCAGAACATTCTGCTTAATTTGGTGCTAAAATTGGGTCATTGAATGGATTTCAAACGGAATAATTAAAGAAAGAAATGTGTCAGTTCTATGTAAATCACTCTGTATATGTGTATTGAATTATAATTGTGTATTAAGTATGTGCTGTGGGTATGTTATTGTGTGCTTGTATATGTCGTATTGTTCCGGTATGTTTAATTGTGGACTTTTTGGCGTGACGTGTAATATTTCCACATCTGTTTCTATTTCATAGTAGTCGTGATGTTAGCATATGTCCTGCGTAATCTGATGTGATGTATGATTTAGTTAAAGCTTTAAGGGTGCTCATACAATAGTTACGCTGTAGAGTGTAAACTTTTCACAAAATATTAAATATCTCGAATTCAGTGGATCTTTCTCATTTTTTTGTATACAAATAATGTCATTTGGGCCTCTCATTTCGCATCAAAAAATTTATAATTATCATAATAGTTCATTATTTTTATTTACAAAATTTAAAGGAAATAGTTTGCTGCTATTTTTAAAACTAAAAGCACGACATCTCTTGAACTAATTGTTAAAATTGTTTATGCTCGACCATTCCGAAATGTAGTAATTATACACCTGGTAGCAGACCTTTAATGCATGTCATTAAAGTACACCTACTCATTAAAGGTCAGGTCTTTCAGCCAATGACGACTCAGGTTACAACTGTTCAGCCAATGACAGGTCAGCTTTCTACCGTTATAAAACCGCAAGTATCGATTATTCTCGGATATGCAATCGAAAGAGAATTAGCGAAAAGTCACGGAGGCTGGAAATCCAAATTTAATTTCAATGTTATCTCTGTAGGTTCTTATCACCTAGCAAGGTCAATGTGGACATCTTTTCCTCGGAAAAAAAATCAATACTTTCGAGTCTGCGCACATCTCACAACATACGGGACATTGCTAAAAAATTAATAATATCAAGTTAGAAATATGGTCGAGCATAAAAAGTCGTATGAAACTCGCCTATAATGGTAATTAAGAAGCTCGTATGAAAATTATGAAACTCGCTTCCGCTCGTTTCATAAATATCCATAGTCACTTCTTAATTACCTTCATTATAGGCTCGTTGCATAATGTACTATTAAAATTTTCAGGATATATGTAGCCATTCAAACTATAGACGATGAACCACTTTCATAGAGATATAAACATAATTTTATAAATGTTAAGTAAATAATATAAAATAAAAATGCCTTTTTTCTTTATGAAGAAAAAAATGTAGTTCAAAAACTTTGTAACGTAGGAAGGTCACTGTGGTCCATCCTCTAACACTGCATTTCTGTAATCAAAAATAAAAAAGAAACTTAAAATCTGACAAGTGGTTGGAAAAATACTTTGTTTGTCCTCTATTTCCTTTAAATTTCGTAAATAAAAATAATAAACTAATATGATGATTATAAAATTGTGGATGTCAAATGAGAGACCCAAATACCACTAACCTGTGTTCAAAAATAACAAATATTCACTGAAATATCTCTGAGATATTTAAAATTTTGTGAAAGGTTTACTTAGCACCGCTACTGTATTATCTCCTTTAAGGGGAGACAGAGGTTAAAGTTTCGAACAAAACTGAAGAAAAAATGAAAATTTGTTTTTTTTTTTTTCCATTTTTATTATCTTTATTTTGATATTCCGATGTTAGTTTTTGATTTTGTGCCCTTAGAAGTATGAAATTAAAACCAAGATAACTGTATTACTATATTGTTCCCATAATAAACCAATGCTTATCATTATTTATATACCTTCTCTGGACATATAAATAAAAAGAAATATTGAATTTTTCTTACAATATGGTGCATGGAGCATTTTCTATCAAACGATATGAAGTTTTATAAAATTATTAATATTTACAGAACTATTGTAATTAGAAAGTTGAAACTTGGTATGTCCATTACTAATAACATACTTACTATCCATGATCAATTTCAAACAAATCGGATAAATTTTGTGGATTTTGAAATATTCAACTATGCCTCCCCTTAATGTGGTTCATTGTATCTTATTTGAATGATCTTCCTGTCTGTCCTATGTAAAAATCTGGACAGCTATTGCATTTTAATTTGTAAAGCCCTGTTAAATTATATTGTATTTATTTGTTTGATGTGATTATTTAGATGTTTCTGTATTGTGTTATTTGTTTTGTATGCTATCTTGTAATTTAGTTTTCAGAATGAAGTTACAGTTTTGTTTGTATTGGTATTGTGATATGTTAATGTTATGTATTTATTCTCGTATGTTATTTGTGTTGGCTTGTTGAGATTTTGTTTTGCCTTTTTTATTAGTACCTATTACGTATACGAAATATACAAGCACACAATAACATACCCACATCATATACTTAATATACAATTACAATTCAATACACATACATTATTTGATATCATAATACACGGCACACAAACAACCAACCCCCACCATAAATGCACTACACTCCCACTCCCAATACTGACGAAAGCAAAAGCCGGAAATCAAGGCCAACTGGAGCTGTAGTAGTTCGAAGGACACTGAAGATGACACCACACCGGTGTTGAAACGGTGCCCGTCTGTCATAAAAGTACATTACCTTATTTAAAAATTATAACACTTTTAACGTTTTAATTATAGAAAGTTTTAAAGTTTTAATCAATGTTAAAGTGAACATAAGAAACAATATAAATAACTGTATAGTGTTCGCGGAATTTAAAAATTGAAAATGATATGTGGTATATTTCTGTTTCTGGTGTTGGCATCAATCATGGCGTTACTTCCGTAGAAATTTCATGATCATGAAGAAGGGAAGGAGAATATGTAGGAAGTGAAGAAGAGAAAGAAATTATACACGAAATGAATAAAGAGAGAATATGGAGGGTATAACGAATAGATGGAAACTATTGAGGAAATTAAGAACATTAGAGAAATATGGAGGAAATAAATACGAGAGATTGACTGTGAAGAAATAGTGGGTAAGAAGAATAGAAGAAAATATTGGATCGGACAATAATTACCATATGAATCAAAGGATGAAGAAAATGTGGATAAACTGATAGAAAAACTTGAAAGATAAATGAACTTGGAAATAGAGAAGGAAAAATGGAATGGAAAATGGATAGGAGAATACATATAAGGAAAGAGAAATATGTTAACAACATGCTGGTCAATGAATTAAAGGGAGGAAGAGAGAAGGATTTGTGAGGTTTGTAAAACATGCATTTGTGTCAAATCTCTCTGCAGCTCTGGTAGCCAGCTGTTGCTGTGACGTCAATTAAATTCGTCAGTATTTATAGACTGTCACAGCGGGGCGATACAGCTTGACACCTGTGGTGACGCGCAGTGGTGGAAAAATACAGCGTGCAACTCGACATCCCAGTGACAACTGTAACAAAACTCTATACAAGAATGCACAGGCTGACGAGCCGCTGCTGGCAAGAGTTCATCTCAGCTCGACTTAACAAAACATCATATAGTTTCTACCAAAAGTTTGACACCCATTCAAAATAGATATTTCACTTCTGCCCTTATACTTATGTGGAACCTCCTGATTTTTATACAGGGTTCAAATGCCTGGGAAAATTTAATTTCATTTACTACAAACTCAATCTCTCTATGTTTCAATCTGTGGATTATACCGGGACATCATTTTATTTTTACTAATATTTCTAATATTAACCTGGCTATATCTTTGGATTAACGGTTGAGGACCGGAAACACCATTTGCTACCCCTTTCCACGACTGGAGTTCGATGATACTGGCGTAAAATACAAACAAATCACTTTACTAGGTATAGGAGGGAAGAAAAGTTGTTAATCCATTTACGTAAAGAAGAAAATATCGCGATTTTGAGTTTGATAATTTTCATTAGGTTTTTGTTTAATCAAAATACAGTATGGTATTAACAATAGACTAAGTGTTTTTACTCACGAACTGAGCTGTCCATTCGGACGTATTCATTATGCAGTGTATATTATATTGTCTACAGCACATTAGCGTACAATTTAGAGAATGAAGTTGAATTGAAAAATAATCATAATATGGATATTTAAACACATATTTGAAAATGGTGGCCGTTCATTTCGATACAGGCTTCAGTTCTAATGTGCATATTATCGCACTGTAGACTATTGTACCTAATTCCAATTATCAGTTTCGTCCTTCGTACTAGTAACTCATGTTGAAATAATTCTGTACCTACTCTATAAAAGAATACCTTACGTACTGTAAATTCAATCTTCACTTCTGCACGATCCGAAAAGATAAAATTAATCAAACATACTATCTACTGTCCGTCCAAGTGGTCTTGTAGCAGGATAGTAGAAAGGAAGGAAATCACGTAACAGTTAATTACTTAACGAGGCCCTTTTATTTAAGTTATTTCAAACAGTTGTATAATAAAACGTAGACGTCCAATTCCTAAAAGAAATTGTTGTCAGAAAAGAGCTTAGATATCCCAGCCACTAGCCTTTACAGAGAGGCGAGGAGAAGTGGGTAGGGGAAACCGGGATGCGACATAGGCAAACAGACGACAGTACCTTGCGAGAATATGATTCAATATTTAAAGCGAACATATTTCTGGAACGTACTATACTCACTAACTCAGTACTGTTTGTGTTTACTATGAGCGTAAGGCGACTTTGACTGTAGACGATTGGTTCTGTGTGGAGAACGGTTGGAAGTTTACTAGTAGAGGGGGTGGGAGTGAAGTATATTAAAAAACTCAGGTACAATAAAAATTGAAGTAAAAATAGAATGATGTCCCTGTATAAGAAATCTTATGTTATTAAAACGTATTGAAAAATTACATTTTTGTAGGAAAAAATTAATTACTCCAGAATGGTTGTAGTTAGATAAATGAATTTTGGGGTGGAGTTAGATACTATCTGTAGTCATTCTTTCACATACCAATAATCTGCCAATTCATAACCACACTCACTGAATTTCGACTCATTTTCACTTTCTTCCAAGGAATAAATCTAACCTTTCCATACTTGTAACAGACTCTACAACTGATTACTAAAAATGGCTGGAATAAACTGATTGATAAGAGTTTACCAACTCCCAGTGTTATGATGTAAGTGTCAGTGGCGGTCTCTGGTAAGTTTTCCGAGAATTACAAACTTGAGAGAATTTCAGAAACTGACAGTTTTTCCTACATAAAAGAAACAAAAAATCTGCATTACAATACGTGAACGAGTTGTCGCAAAATTGTAAAATAAAATGTAATAATTACACAAGAAATATTCCAAATATATCTAACTCTATCCCAAAATTCAATAATCTAAGTACAAGCTGAAATTGAATATAACATTCGATGATTTATTCTTTTTAATGCCACTATAAGTTGTAAAACATTTTGAATGTTTATTTTGTGTCTTTACTTTGTATAGAGTTTGTAATGGAGATATTTTGGCTAAAATTACTAGTTTATTTAGTATCCGAGGAATAAAAATGTACGATCCAATAATAGTATCAACGCTTGCTAAAATCAATACACGACTGATGTAAAGGGGAATTTAAACCCTGAACCCTTTCTAAAATTAAACTTAGTGTGAAAATATGATCTGTATGGATCGACCTTTATGCAAACAAGACTGGAATTGGCTAAGATACTGTCCTATATATTACGGTCTGTATATTTAGCTAAATATGACCGAAATAATTCCATAGATTACTCCTCTACAGCAATTACAGTATGGTTTAATTATGTAGAAGACAAAGTTTAGCTACATTCCAACCGGAATTTATTTACAGCGAGATATTTCGTGAAATGAGTCCAAGAATTTCCCATAAGGTTATCTAATACTAACTTTATAGCGATGGATCACTAGTGAGGTAATCTGGAGATTTTACAGACGTTGAACTTCGTTTGTTAGCTGCTCAGTCTCCATAGAAACCACTGGGACTTAGTAACTATCGTGTCCCATCTTGTGTTGTGCAGTACCCGGATTTACTGTTTCAGCCAATGTAAACGGCTGCGGTGATACGTCTCGCCTTTCTACAGTCACAGAATCCACGGAGCTTTCTTTTGCGCTCTCTTTGCCGTCTCTTGTACTATACAAGACCAAGAGGTCGTGTTTGATTCGTCTTGTTATTCCCTTTTCTGCTCTTGTGCCCGTCTTCATATTTTCATTCTCTCATAATTTGAATTTTGAGGCATCTTGAAAGTGCAGAAATTTTCACGACTACTTTTTTAAATCTGAGGGTCTGATTTGCCCCGTATCATTACTTTTCGCGTTTATTTAGTCAGTCTCGTAGCATTGAGCCGTTTGATACCTCGTACGTCCGAATTGATTAATATTTCACGGAGTTATGGGCTTAAAATGACCACCGGGACGCAGTTTGATCCACCTGTCTCGCTGACCTGGAGAGTTGGACCGGTTTATTGCGGGTGTTTAGAATTACAGAACTCCTTTGTCTACACGATGGTATACTTTTCGTTTATTTGTTTAAAAGGTAATAAGCGATTCATTTTTAACACTTTTTTGGACATCGTCAACGATTTGTTGGCACGAGCGACTTGCTACAGGATCATCTTGGGTGTCTGCGCATGCGTGGAATGCGCGAACTTTTTAAATAAAACCATACACAAAGGAAACCTAACCTTCTTATATGCAAGATGTGTAACTGGAGCACGAAGGGAACTTTCCGGTAAGGATCATACTGGCACTGCTTCAGAGGTCCGCGCTTGCGCCACAGCCAATCTGTTCCTGTCGCGAACCCCTCCTGCAGTTGTCAAATTCAAAGAACGAGTTCTACGTCAAAAGACTAATCATATAATCAATCAGCCCAGGCGGGATTCAAACCCTGGACTCAGCTTCAAAGTATGAGTCCAGTTCGGTTACTTTACTTGTTCGAACGAATTACACGGAAGTGGTATTCGTATTTCCATAGTTTTTATATACTGGATTGTTTAAATATCGCGACAAATTTTGAAACTGTTCACACTGTCTTGAAAATATGAATAATAGGAGGTTCGTGAAAATGAAACTGCTATGCCCTATAGCTACTTATTTAAGTGTACATTCTACAAGCGTATCCAGGGTGGAAGTGAAATAACCCTGCAGATTAATAGGGGCGATAGGATACATTTAAAGGAATGTAAAACCAGTATTAGTTTTGTGATTAAATGCACGGTTAATTAGAAAATTAATTTTGAAGTTTCAGCTGTCTGCCAACATCGCCGCTAACACAGTCTTCTTTCTTCTCGTAATACTACTTACTTACTGGCTTTTAAGGAACCCGGAGGTTCATTGCCGCCCTCACATAAGCCCGCCATTGGTCCCTATCCTGTGCAAGATTAATCCAGTCTCCACCATCATATCCCACCTCCCTCAAATCCATTTTAATATTATCTTCCCATCTACGTCTCGGCCTCCCCAAAGGTCTTTTTCCCTCCGGCCTCCCAACTAATACTCTATATGCATTTCTGGATTCGCCCATACGTGCTACATGTCCTGCCCACCTCAAACGTCTGGATTTAATGTTCCTAATTATGTCAGGTGAAGAATACAATGCGTGCAGCTCTGCGTTGTGTAACTTTCTCCATTCTCCTGTAACTTCATCCCTCTTAGCCCCAAATATTTTCCTAAGAACCTTATTGTCAAACACCCTTAATATCTGTTCCTCTCTCAAAGTGAGAGTCCAAGTTTCACAGCCATACAGAACAACTGGTAATATAACTGTTTTATAAATTCTAACTTTCAGATTTTTTGACGCAGATGTAAAAGGTCAGCGAACTCAGGTCTGTCTCTGTACGCGAACTTCCCTCTCTCGCTACGACATAGCAATCGGCTCGTATCGTTCAGTGGCTTCAGTGGTGTTTAAATTAAATTTACACGAAAACCCTCCACGCTATTGAAATACGCCAGAGGGATAAATGACTCTTCATTAAATTTTCTGTCGATATGGACAAAAATCACGATCCTACTCGCTATAGTTACCGAATAAGAGAGTGTTAAGTTCTGAGAAAATGATGGTCTCTCCACCAATATGATATTACGCTTTTTTGTTACGAGCTGTTCCATCTCAAATCGATCGAAATATAAAGTAAATTGACCTTACAATTTCTAAATACAATGAAACTTTTTTTTACATAGACAACTGTGATACAATGCTTTGTGCAAATTTGAGGCATCAGAACTTCATAGTGTTTAAATTAAAAATTTTTAAATTTATCGTATTTTCATAAAATTAGCAACTTTAAACTATTGTAGCACCGAAACCCTTTCACCCAGTGATGAAAATCATGGTTTATTTTGATGCTGAGAAATTAAAGTTTATATCGACATATAAACAGATTTTCTTACTTTTTATGGAAATGGAGAAATTTAGGTTTTTCCTCATTAAGGCGCCTTTGCCTAGGAAGAAATATTTTAAAAATATATAGTTAGATTCCGCATTGAAAGTAGAAATAAACACATATTTCTTACTGATGGTATGTTGATAAGAAAGTATTGAAAATATCAAATAAAGAAAATAAATAGTACGCGCGTGAAGTAACCAGCTGACTGTGAGGCGGGAGCTAGCCGAGACAAGCAAGGCCAGGAGACAAACACGTCATGTTTCGTCTAGTAGCGCATAGCTGGGCTAGCTTTATCACAAGTTTTCATAAACACAGGAGTAAAATGACGTCCAACGCTCGTTTATCACCATCTCTCGGCCAGTGCGTGCGTTACTGCGCCGTTGAAGTCGAGGCGTGTGAAATACCCTCGAAACTTATTGCCGTACCACTAATGCCAAATTCCTCTTAATAATGCAAGATTTTTTCTCAATACTGTTTTTACATTTTTACAAATGAGCAAAAAGCCTAAAAGTAAGTAAAATCAGATTATCTGTCTCTCTGCACACAATAAAAATAAGGATTACTTCTTATCATAACCTACCAAATGTCAGCTTCAAAATGAGCTCTCGTTCAATGTTCTGCAGTAAATGGTTCCAGAGTTCTGAGCGCTGAAAGAGGCTTGTTTTTATAAAATACGATAAATTTGTCGCTCAACAATACGAAAACCGTTTGACTTTCTATAGTATATTTTTGAAAATGCACTCTCCTCAGCACCTTGTATAAATAGGGAACAAATTAGAGTATAAAGAATGCGAGGTTTTTTACTGATCGATTTCATATGGAATAGCCCTTATATACAACACGACCTATTCTCTCTGAAACTCTGCAGGGTCATTTCATTTCCATATAAGGCATCTGATGTACATACTAGGTTCAAAAAGTTCCCGGAATTTGCTAGCATCATAGAAACAACGTACCTTAAACACTATTCTACAGCATTCCCTTCAAAATAGTTGCCTTCCGCAACAACACACTTTTGCCAACGCGTGTAGAGTTCCTGGAAGCAGGCCTGGAAGCCATTTTGTGAAACCCGTCTTAGTGCTCTCGTCGCGTTTGCGATAACCTCTTCAGCATTGAATCTCCGTCATTTCAGATGACTTTTCAGACGGGGAAACAGAAAGTAATCAGGTGGTGAGAGATCAGGAGAGTATGGTGGGTGATCCAAAGCAGTTATGTTATGCCTGGCAAGAAAATTCTTTACAATAATTGCGCGATGAGCAGGTGCATTGTCATGCATAAGGAACCAGTTGTTTTCTACCCACTTTTCTGGACGTTTCCTTCTCACTGCGTCCCAGAGGCGACGGAGGGTTTCTACGTACAATTCTTTCGTTACAGTACGACCTTCTGGAATGAACTCATGGTGCATGAGACCCTGAGAGTCGAAGAAAACTTCCAACATAACTTTGCTTTAAGTGTGCTTAAATGCGACAGGCTCATGTCAGTAGATTTACTGGCATGTGAAAGAACTCCTGCGGGACAAAATTCCGGCACATCCGGCGATGCTGATATAACCTCTGCAGTTGCGAGCGTCGTTAAATAAAACATAACATTTAAAATAACTTTGCCTTTGGAAGTGTCCCTAGGAAATTTTTGCTTCCGAGGAGATGTTTTCGATTTCCACTCAGATGACTGTCGTTTAGGGACTGGGTCGTACAAGTAGCACCAGTTTCATTTTGTTTAAGAAATCACCATCTTCATCAGCCATACTGATCATGTCCCCAGCAAAACACAGAACTTGATGTTTGTACTTTGCTCTGTGGACATAATTACAAAATGCGACGAACAAACGAAACACTATGATAAACAATTGCCTACAACTCAAAACCAATAATTGCCATTATCAACAAACTTTAAGGAAATGACATCATGAATGTTACCAACAAAACAAATGTATAATATCCCTTGTTATATATTAATACGAAAAATGGTAGTAAAATTCCGGGAACTTTTTGAACCTAGTAGTATAAAAGAGTGTAATGAATTGTAGCAACTTATTAATTTGTATGTAGGTATGTAGGTAATCTTTTTTTCCATGAAGTCATGCCTTGTTTGCTTTAAAATGTAAAGGACATTAAGAGAGAAATGTTTATTCAACTTTCTAAATGAAGTTGTTAAATTGTGCGAACAGAGAAGTGTGTATTTTCTACCTGAAAAGATAACCAAACTGCTTATTATTGTGTTTTCTTTAATCATGCTTGAATAAATTTAATTTTGTCTATTAAATGTTGAAGACAAACAGTCTTTCATATTGAAGAAAAGCGTTATTCTTCTTTTTTACCATCTGCCATGTTATGCATTTTGAAACAAAGACGAATCAAGTTCACGGCTGCTTGGATCGCTACGTGCAGACATAGCCGACTCTGAATAGCCAGCGTAAACACAGACTCTAATTAGACGCAACTGCTGCTGGAACATCTCGCCATTATGCGCTACAGACGCAAAACGTGAGGCGCTCTCTCTCCGTCTCCTTCTCTCCCAGCAAAATTCGAAGCAATTATTTCGTCTAAGTTGCAAGAATATTCTAATTAACGGTGTCATCTCGATATCTGAGTTGCTGGAATGAGACAGTTCTGATATCGGCGATAAACAGAACTCGATTACGGAGATTGCCTACTCCATTATACATAACTTCCAATTACATTTATAAATTATTTATTCATGTTTAAGACGTTACAATCTTTCGTGTTGGGATTAGGTGTAAAATACATCTTCTTTTTCATCTTAATCATAATCTTCTTCTTCTTCTTCATTATCATCTTTTCTTCTTCTCCATCATTATCATCTTTTTCTTCTTCTCTTTCATCATCATCTTCATCATAATCGCCTTCTCCATTATCATCTTTTTCTTCATCATTATCTTCTTCATTATCATCGTTCTCTTCTCATCTTCTTTTTCTTCTTCATTATCACCATCTTTTTCTTCTTCTCCATCATTATCCTTTTCTTCTTCTCTTTCATCATCATCTTCATCATTACCTTCTTCATCATAATCGTCTTCTCCATTATCATCATCTTTTTCTTCATCATTATCTTCTTGATTACCATCGTTCTCTTCTCTTCTTCTTTTTCCTCTTCAATATCACCATCTTTTTCTTCTTCTCCATCATTATCATCTTTTTCTTCTTCTCTTTCATCATCATCTTCGTCATTACCTTCTTCATCATAATCGCCTTCTCCATTATCATCTTTTCCTTCATCATTATCTTCTTCATTATCATCGTTCTCTTCTCATCTTCTTTGTCTTCTTCATTATCACCATCTTTTTCTTCTTCTCCATCATTATCCTTTTTTCTTCTCTTTCATCATCATCTTCATCATTACCTTCTTCATCATAATCGTCTTCTCCATTATCATCATCTTTTTCTTCATCATTATCTTCTTGATTACCATCGTTCTCTTCTATTCTTCTTTTTCCTCTTCAATATCACCATCTTTTTCTTCTTCTCCATCATTATCATCTTTTTCTTCTTCTCTTTCATCATCATCTTCATCATTACCTTCTTCATCATAATCGCCTTCTCCATTATCATCTTTTCCTTCATCATTATCTTCTTCATTATCATCGTTCTCTTCTCATCTTCTTTCTCTTCTTCATTATCACCATCTTTTTCTTCTTCTCCATCATTATCCTTTTTTTCTTCTCTTTCATCATCATCTTCATCATTACCTTCTTCATCATAATCGTCTTCTCCATTATCATCATCTTTTTCTTCATCATTATCTTCTTGATTACCATCGTTCTCTTCTATTCTTTTTCCTCTTCAATATCACCATCTTTTTCTTCTTCTCCATCATTATCATCTTTTTCTTCTTCTCTTTCATCATCATCTTCATCATTACTTTCTTCATCATAGTCGCCTTCTCCATTATCATCTTTTTCTTCATCATTATCTTCTTCATTATCATCGTTCTCTTCTCATCTTCTTTCTCTTCTTCATTATCACCATCTTTTTCTTCTTCTCCATCATTATCCTTTTTTTCTTCTCTTTCATCATCATCTTCATCATTACCTTCTTCATCATAATCGTCTTCTCCATTATCATCATCTTTTTCTTCATCATTATATTCTTGATTATCATCGTTCTCTTCTCTTCTTCTTTTTCCTCTTCAATATCACCATCTTTTTCTTCTTCTCCATCATTATCATCTTTTCCTTCTTCTCTTTCATCATCATCTTCATCATTACCTTCATCATAATCGTCTTCTCCATTATCATCATCTTTTTCTTCATCATTATCTTCTTGATTACCATCGTTCTCTTCTCTTCTTCTTTTTCCTCTTCAATATCATCATCTTTTTCTTCTTCTCCGTCATTATCATCTTTTTCTTCTTCTCTTTCATCATCATCTTCATCATTACCTTCTTCATCATAATCGCCTTCTCCATTATCATCATCTTTTTCTTCATCATTATCTTCTTGATTATCATCGTTCTCTTCTTTTCTTCTTTTTCTTCTTCATTATCACCATCTTTTTCTTCTTCTCTATCATCATCATCTTTTTCTTCTCTTTCATTATCTTCATCATTACCTTCTTCATCATAATCGCCTTCTCCATTATCATCATCTTTTTCTTCATCATTATCTTCTTGATTATCATCCTTCTCTTCTCTTCTTCTTTTTCTTCTTCATTATCACCATCTTTTCTTCTTCTCCATCATCATCATCTTTTTCTTCTCTTTCATCATCTTCATCATAATCGCCTTCTCCATTATCATCATTTTTTCATCATTATCTTCTTCATTATCATCGTTCTCTTCTCATCTTCTTTTTTTCTTCATTATCACCATCTTTTTTTCTCCTTCATCATCATCATCATTTTCTTTACTTTTCCTCATCATCTTTGTCTTCATATCATAATCATTTTCTTCGTCTTCATCATTTTCTTTTTCTTCATTATCATCATCCCCATCGCCAATACCAATACCAACACTACTACTACTACTACTACCACTACTAACCTTAACAAAATTTAACCAAAAGTTGCCTCCTATAAAAAGTGTAATTCTTTTCCGAAAATTGGACCACTGACGTTATTTAAGCGTAAAAAATCGGAACTGGTTCACCGTGGTTGCGTTTGGGGTAGGTTCGTACCCCTCTTGGGTTTGATTATCTGGTAGGGGTTTATCCGAACTTTAAGGCGTATGTCAGGTAAAATCATGGAAAATCTTCGGACTGAATCTCGCCATAAATCCCATTTCTCTGCAATCAATTTCAATCAAGGAGTTAAAAAACGATAAGGGTGATATTTTATTTTATTTGTATATCCGTCTTATATTAAGAGGTGGAAAAATTCAAATACCTGGGAGCAACAGTAACAAATATAAATGATACTGGGGAGGAAATTAAACATAGAATAAATAGGGAAATGCCTATTATTATTCGGTTGACAAGCTTTTAACATCCAATCTGCTGTCAAAAAATCTGAAAGTTAGAATTTATAAAACAGTTACATTACCGGTTGTTCTTTATGGTTGTGAAACTTGGACTCTCACTTTGAGAGAGGAACATAGGTTAAGGGTGTTTGAGAATAAGGTGCTTAGAAAAATATTTGGGACTAAGAGGGATGAAGTTACAGGAGAATGGAGAAAGTTACACAACGCAGAGCTGCACGCATTGTATTCTTCACCTGACATAATTAGGAACATTAAATCCAGACGTTTGAGATAGGCAGGACATGTAGCACGTATGGGCGAATCCAGAAATGCATATAGTGTGTTAGTTGGGAGGCCGGAGGGAAAAAGACCTTTGGGGAGGCCGTGACGTAGATGGGAAGATAATATTAAAATGGATTTGAGGGAGGTGGGATATGATGATTGAGACTGGATTAATCTTGCATAGAATAGGGACCAATGGCGGGCTTATGTGAGGGCGGCAATGAACCTCCGGGTTCTTTAAAACCAGTAAGTAAGTAAGTAATAATATAATAATAATAATAATAATAATAATAATAATAATAATAATAATAATAATAATAATAATCACCTTGTTTGTATCATTTTTTATTCATAAATGTTTGTTTGTAGAATAGTAGAAATGTGAAAAATAAGTTGCACTTAGAAAGCAAATTGAGGAATGACGAGTGGCCAGGGAAGCTGAAGCTGGTGTTTCATCGCCTTCATTTGAATAAATGTTTGGGATTCCCACACTGGCTGTTCATGGCATTCAGATGCGGCATGTTACTGATAATCTACGAGCAAGCTGGGGGTACAAGCTGGTCAGAAGGCCTGCCGACTTGACCTCTCTGAGCCGGATAGAAGCGGAAGAAAACCCTCTCTCTTTTTATTATTATTTTGGGAGGTAGGGAACTAAATGGAAGGCTTATACCTTATTTATAAGTGCAATAAGAACAGCATGGCATTTAGGACTGTGAGTCCGAACAAATTGAAATACCAACCTTAACGTGGAGCGCAGAGAAAAGAAAGAGTTGCAGCGATGTTCGCCGATATAAAAGGAAAGAAAAGTGTTGCTGGCTCTGGAACAGGGATGGAAGCTCTCCTAACAAGCGAACTTTTCAATGAATTTGTATGAACCTAGCCAAGGGATTTCGCAATGAATATAGAAACAACAAAACATGTGAAGTTTTATTCACAATTACAGTGCACTGAGAGAAAAAAGAATGAACGATTTGCAGAGCAATGTTCCACTTGCGAATAGCGGAGTTTAACAACTGGAATTTTTACTTTTATTATTTCGTTACGGGAAGTATAAAAAGAAACTGTTACGTAGCTACTAAAACTATGTTTAAGGAATTTCAATGAAATCTGCAGTTTTCGGCATCCCGACAAAGAAAAAGTGACAGAGGTTTTGAGGAAATTCCTATGTTGTGTGTAATGTCTATAGAGGAATGAGATTAATGGAACTGGGATAAATAAATACAATTTGTTGTTGTAGGATTTAAGTGTATTTCTATTGCTCAGAATGAAATCAGTATCAGTCAGTCAATCAATAATAACAACAATAAAAATGAAATAATAATAATAATAATAATAATAATAATAATAATAATAATAATGATGATGATAATAATATTAATAGTAATATTAATAATAACAGTAATAGTAATAATAATAATAATAGTAATAGTAATACTACTACTACTACTAATAATAATAGTAATACTACTACTACTACTACTACTACTACTACTACTTACTTACTTACAAATGGCTTTTAAGGAACCCGAAGGTTCATTGCCGCCCTCACATAAGCCCGCCATCGGTCCCTATCCTGTGCAAGATTAATCCAGTCTCTATCATCACACCCCACCTCCCTCAAATCCATTTTAACTACTACTACTACTACTACTACTACTACTACTACTACTACTACTACTAATAATAATAATAATAATAATAATAATAATAATACTAATAAAAATTGGGAACATTAAATCCAGACGTTTGAGATGGGCAGGGCTTGTTGCACGTATGGGTGAATCCAGAAATGCATATAGAGTGTTAGTTGGAAGGCCGGAGGGAAAAAGACCTTTGGAGAGACCCAGACGTAGATGGGAGAATAATATTAAAATGGATTTGAGGGAGGTGGGATATGATAGTAGAGACTGGATTAATCTTGCTCAGGATAGGGACCAATGACGGGCTTATGTGAGGGCGGGAATCTACCTCCGGGTTCCTTAAAAGTCAGCAAGTAAATAATAATAACTTAAGGCTATCAAGGAACCCGGAGGTGTTCTTTGTCGCCCTCACATAAGCCCGCCATCGGTCCCTATCCTGAGCAAGATTAATCCAGTCTCTTCCACCAGTTCACTTCTTTATTTTTAAGGGTAAAAAATATTACAAATGGATGAAAGAGAAAAATTCTCTCCGGAACCGGGATTTGAACCCGGGTTTTCAGCTCTACGTGCTGATGCTTTATCCACTAAGCCACACCGGATACCCATCCCGATGCCGGACAGAATCGTCTCAGTTTAAGCTCCAACTCTTGGGTTCCCTCTAGATGTCTATGAATGTAGGACCGAAGTCCATACATGTGCTGAGGTGCACTCGTTATGAGTGACTAGTTGGCCGGGATCCGACGGAATAAGCGGCGTCTTAAATCACGAAGTGAGTTACGCATATCATATATATTATTTTAATGTACCGAAGTACATATGATAATTCCATGCAGATATTCTGCGTAATGATACGATGATGTTTGCTTTGTGAAGCCTGTTACCTGTCAGATCTGTTACTCCGTCATGTCTGTTACATCATTCAAAGCAGTGCTGTAAAGCAAGGTGAGTGTACAGTGGTTGATCACTATGGCAGTGACATTGCACTACATTAATACATGCAGAATATGCACTAAATAGTACTTTAATTTTGACGTTCTCAGTCGTCCATTTATTATACGAATTTTGCAATGACCCATTTATGTTTTTCGGGTGTCTTATTTGACTCTAGTAGTTTATTGGTTATTGGCTGGCTCTATAATAAAAAGTGCGTCAGAAAGAACGGATGGATTTCAAACTATCGATACGCAACGAGGAGAGAGATATAGTGAGGGGGACCACGACTGTTGGGTCAGCCATAGAATGCAGTTTCAGTTGAGAACATGGTGTTGGTCTGGTGTACAACGTGCTTTCATCGTAGAGACATTTTTGAAAAATGAAGAGTCTGTGATCGCCACTCAGGACTCATTTAGACATCGGACGTCACGCTAGGATTCCAACTCGGAATACAATTTTGCGGTGGGTGGCTTCATTTCTTACCACAGGTTCAACATTAAAGAAGAAATCACCTGGACGAACACGGAGCGCGTGTACACTTGCAAATATGGAGACGGACACTAGGTTGTCCGGCCACCTCAACGGTCAGCCCGCAAACATGCTATTGCACTGAGATTGTCCGAGGCTACTTCTTTCTTTGGGACCATTTGAAGGCGTAAGTTTGTAAACATCGATCACATACACTGGACGAACTGAAGACGGCGATTCGTGAAGACATCGTGGCAATTGCACCAGGTATGACTGTGAAAGTGATGCCTGTATTGAAAGCCAAGGAAATCATATGGATGATGTTGTTTTCCATAAATAGACTGCATGTATTGGTGAATATGTTGATAACAATAAATTTTTGATTTGATGAATCCTTACAATTTTCTTGCCATGTGAAATCCATCCGTTCTTTCTGACGCACCCTGTATAAGCAAGTAGGGGTTCATAAGGCCTGCTTAGTTGTGTGAGTAGTCGGTTATAATAATCCGAATAGTGTGGTTGCCTCTTGAAATCGTTTCTATTCTGCCCTGATGGCTGAAGCTGTATATTGCTCCCAACACTGGTGATGTTAGTTCCAGGATTCGGTGTATGGGAGAAGTGGGTACAGTAAGACAGGGAGAACAGTGAGACATATTTTATTTGATGGTAAATTTTGATGTTGAGATGTTGGTAACAGTGGAGTTGTATGTTGCATGAGTAAAGTAACAGTATTTTCATACTCGAGTTGATTCTAGTTATGAAGGTGAGTGATGAAAAAATAATTCGTAATTTTTCACTCTAGAAGTAAAATTTTGGCTTGTGTTTAATGAAGGTTATATTGGATATACAAATGAGATATAAATATGAATGTTTTGTTACCTAATACTATGGTATTTGAGATTATGTTTGGCAAAATTTCGTCTTTCTTGTTTTAATTTTGAAGTGATGGCGTCATTTTTATACGAACTATGCGTAAAGGGAACAGTGAGACATGCCATTGAAGGGTACACTGAGACGTCTCACTGTTCCCATGTACCAATGATTTGCAAAAACAAACTGTAATTATATTACATTTACCAGTAACTAACATTAAAAATGAACATACTAGTAACCAATTTAGGAACTGTAGCTTAAAATACTGGATACATTACGTTTTAATGGTTTCTTAAATAAAAAATTATTCACAAAATTTAAGAAAATGTTAAAAAACAATAAAGAATTACATTAAATTCTTATAATTATAAGCTTTGTTGTCACCAAAAATTCATTTAATTTTTTCGCAAAAGTTTGAAAAGTCATGGAAAATTCACTTTTCCAAATGTTCCAGATGTTTCAATGGTTTCGAAGTCAGACATCAAAATGATTCTAAATTAGCCTACAGAACATGGCAAGATAAAGAGACAGCGAGTTTTTGTTTTCAATTGAAATAAATGTAAACCATTTCAATGTCCGTTAATAGACATTGTGGTGTCTCACTGTACCCTCCTGAATGGGAACAGTGAGACATTTGCATTTTTTTGACAATCACGTATTGTATATTATGCTCTTTATCTATTAACATTTTTTTATGTATTATTATACTCCATGTTTAATGTCTATTTCTATTGCACTTGATTTTAAAAATACTTGAATTATCACTTGCATACATATGTCTTAATATTTTGTGTCTCACTGTACCCCCTACTCCCCTACTATCCCAGAGCCTACTTTGAGTACAATACTCTCCCTGCCTCCGTTCACTGCTTGGTGATGATGCGAACGTGGCTGTACAAGAACAGAGCTCTGTAAATAATCCTTTAAGTGGAGCTCATATCCGGAGCTCCTCTTTAAGTCAAGATGGAGCAATTTACGGCCTTGTCAGTTGCTAATATGATTACGTGTACAGGAAACAACGCTCGGAACATGTATTGGGCTGGGATGCAGTTCACCTCGGCTTGATTAGAACTTCCTTCACACGAGGTGTTACATTGTCCCGTGGGGATTATGAAAGTTTGCACAAATTTTATAAAACTTGGCCGTAAACAAGACCAAGCGGAGTCGTGCATGTGTGTGGGTAATTAATGAGTTTGGGAACACCGGCTAGTGTTGAAATAACAAGTACGTGCAGGTTGTAGCTCTGTGGACGGGATTTCGAACTCACCTGTGGTCAGACAGAGAGGTAGAATATGTTAGCCACTCGTACCCTGTGAATGGGAATATATTTTAAAAGTTTCAGAAAAGGCAAGAGAGATTCTTACTCGTTAAATGAACGGGAAGTTCCTTCAGTACCGGACACTTCAGATTTTTTTTATTGTAGTTAAAGCAACAGTAACAAATATAAATGACACTCGGGAGGAAATTAAACGCAGAATAAATATGGGAAATGCCTGTTATTATTCGGTTGAGAAGCTTTTATCATCCAGTCTGCTGTCAAAAAATCTGAAAGTTAGAATATATAAAACAGTTATATTACCGGTTGTTCTGTATGGTTGTGAAACTTGGACTCTCACTCTGAGAGAGGAACATAGGTTAAGGGTGTTTGAGAATAAGGTTCTTAGGAAAATATTTGGGGCTAAGAGGGATGAAGTTACAGGAGAATGGAGAAAGTTACACAACACAGAACTGCACGCATTGTATTCTTCACCTGACATAATTAGGAACATTAAATCCAGACGTTTGAGATGGGCAGGACATGTAGCACGTATGGGCGTATCCAGAAATGCATATAGAGTGTTAGTTGGGAGACCGGAGGGAAAAAGACCTTTGGGGAGGCCGAGACGTAGATGGGAGGATAATATTAAAATGGATTTGAGGGAGATGGAATATGATGATAGAAACTGGATTAATCTTGCTCAGGATAGGGACCAATGGCGGGCTTATGTGAGGGCGGCAATGAACCTTCGGGTTCCTTAAAAGCCATTTGTAAGTAAGTAAGTTAAAAAACCAATTATTATATTAACTTTATTTTTCCTTTAATATGAACTTGACAAATCAGGTAACTAATCTGTACTAATAATAAATCTGTAACCGAAATTTTTCTAGTAATTTTCGCTTTTACAAAAATAATTGGTGTTAACATGTATAGGCCTAATTAATCATCCTGAAACCAAAAATCAGTTTTTTGACATTTGTGTTTGTATGTCTGTCCGTCTAGATATTTGTAACCTTTTCACGCGAATATGGCTGAACTGATTTCTATGAAAATTGGAGTATAAATTAAGTTCGTTCTAACTTAGATTTTAGGCTATATGGCATTTAAAATACTTTATTTAAAAGAGGGGTTATGTATGTATTTATTCACACTGCAAATTAGTATATACCCTGTTGCAGTGGTAACTAATTACACTCAAGGTGGTCTGAATGAAGTAAATCGAAATATGTCGCGTATTTTCGATTTTTATGAAAAATATTACATAACAAACTATTCTTTAAAATTGTTTCGGATAAGTTTTATTCTATGCAAAATTTTGATAGGGCTGAAATTTAAGAAGATATAAGAGTTTTAAAATAACAATACAATTTACATTATTATAAAACTAGCCGTACCCGTGCGCTCCGCTGCACTTGTTAGAAATAAATATAAAGTAATTACATAATTAAAATAGGACATCTGGTCCAGGAAACATTCATGTTTGATAAAAGGATAAATCGTTTAATATGTCACTTAATTTAAATTCTATTTAAATAATTAAAATGCGATCATTTTGGTCCATAGACCACTCTTAATTGTTATTATATGCAAATAATTAATATATGATCATTTGGTTCAGGGAACATCCGTTTTTGGTGCAAGGATAATTCGTTTAACATATTTCTAAATTAGTCTTGAATGCATCCTTTAATAAATCACTCCAAATTAATAGAGTTGTTTATATACGAAGATAATTTTTATGTTAATCTTACTGTGCATGTTTTTTTGTTAAGTTTATTTTATTCATTCCTTAGTTTCTAAGATCATGTCGCGTGTTTATTTATTTTTATTGGGTTATTTTACGACGCTGTATCAACATCTAGGTTATTTAGCGTCTGAATGATATGAAGGTGATAATGCCGGTGAAATGAGTCCGGGATCCAGCACCGAAAGTTACCCAGCATTTGCTCGTATTGGGTTGAGGGAAAACCCCGGAAAAAACCTCAACCAGGTAACTTGCCCCGACCGGGATTCGAACCCGGGCCACCTGGTTTCGCAGCCAGACGCGCTGACCGTTACTCCACTGGTGTGGACTTAACATGTATAGGCCTAATTAATCATCCTGAAACCAAAAATTACTTTTTTTAAATTTTTGTTTGTATATCTGTCTGTCTGGATATTTGTTACCTTTTCACGCGAATATGGCTGAACGGATTTCTATGAAAATTGGAATATAAATTAAGTTCGTTCTAACGTAGATGTTAGGCTATATGGCATTATCTCCTCAAATATTAATTGTCAATATTACAGATATTATTCTGTATAACAAATTAATAAATCTATAATAGCTAGCAGTGCATATGTCTGTACAGATTACTATGCACTTAACTGCGGAATCCCGGCCAAATAAGTTACTCAGTTGAGTGCGCTCCTAGTGTAATGGCAGTTGACACTAGACATATACGTCAACATATATGCCTAACTTGGAGTCAGGCCACAAAGGGAAACATTGAAGGAGGAGAGTTCGATCCGATGCTGTGGATTGGATTCGGCTTAGCTCAGCTGTCAGAGCGCTTGGTACCAAGGACCCGGGTTCGATCCCCGGCGCCGGAGCGAATTTTTCTCCTCAAATATTAATTGCTTGTATCAGTTAGAAATCTGCGAGACGGAATTTTTAAGGGGTTAGGTATAGCTTACATTTTCTTTCTCCATTACTGTATCTTGTACAATAATGAAAATTGGTATGTGTAAAACACTGTCCTACTGCTATATTTATAAAAATTACGATTTAAAAAACTATTAATATTTTTTATTTCAAAATTCAAACGATGCTAGTTTACTGTGCAGTGATGAAGCTTTTCCCTCATAACTCATAAACTTGTTAGCTTTTTCATGTTCTCTCTCTTTTATTTTATTGCTAAAACTCATGTTTACAATATCATGCTCTTTCAACTACATTCCTTAATAAATATTTTTTTTTGTGTTAGAAGGAAATACTGATATTTGACCATTTTTTAAAAATGAATTTATTTTTTATCAGACAGTCTATCAAAGGTAGAAGTGATCTCGCATCATATTGTAGATATGACATGCCTAAATACACACAAAAAAATTCATCACAGAATGTTGGATAGTTTTTAGTTATGTGGAAAACGCTTCATCACTGCACAATAAACTGAATTTTGAAAAAAAAAATGTAATTTTTTATAGTAAAAATATTTTTTTCATATAGCAGAAGGGCAGTGTTTTACATATAACAATTTTCATTATTGTACAAGATACAGTAATGGAGGAAAAAAATGTTGAATATTTCCAAAATTTTACTGCTGTAAGTTGTACCTAACCCCTTAAACGGGTAAAACCTTTCTACAGTATTAATGAATTTATTGAGTGTGAGATGGATCCTGCTTTTAAATGAATACATAACTGACGATGTCATTTTCAGTTTTTTATGTACTGACCTCTGGCAAATAAAGTATTATTATTATTATTATTATTATTATTATGATTATTATTATCGTTATTGTTGTGATTATTATTATTATCGTTATTGTTATGATTATTATTATCATTATTGTTATGATTATTATCATCGTTATTGTTATGATTATTATTATCGTTATTGTTATGATTATTATTATCATTATTGTTATGATTATTATTATCGTTATTGTTGTGATTATTATTATCATTATTGTTATGATTATTATTATCGTTATTGTTGTGATTATTATTATCGTTATTGTTACGATTATTATTATCGTTATTGTTATGATTATTATTATCGTTATTGTTATGATTATTATTATCGTTATTGTTGTGATTATTATTATTATCGTTATTGTTATGATTATTATTATCGTTATTGTTATGATTATTATTATCATTATTGTTATGATTATTATCATCGTTATTGTTATGATTATTATTATCGTTATTGTTATGATTATTATTATCATTATTGTTATGATTATTATTATCGTTATTGTTGTGATTATTATTATTATCGTTATTGTTATGATTATTATGATCATTATTGTTATGATTATTATCATCGTTGTTGTTATGATTATTATTATAATTATTTTTATGATTATTATTATCGTTATTGTTGTGATTATTATTATTATCATTATTGTTATGATTATTATTATCGTTATTGTTATGATTATTATTATCGTTATTGTTGTGATTATTATTATTATCGTTATTGTTATGATTATTATTATCCTTATTGTTATGATTTTCATTATCGTTATTGTTATGATTATTATTATCATTATTGTTATGATTATTATTATCGTTATTGTTATGATTATTATTATCATCATTATTGTTATGATTATTATTATCGTTATTGTTGTGATTATTATTATTATCGTTATTGTTATGATTATTATTATCATTATTGTTATGATTATTATCATCGTTATTGTTATGATTATTATTATCATTATTGTTATGATTATTATTATCATTATTGTTATGATTATTATTATCGTTATTGTTGTGATTATTATTATTATCGTTGTTGTTATGATTATTATTATCGTTATTGTTGTGATTATTATTATTATCGTTATTGTTATGATTATTATTATCGTTATTGTTATGATTATTATTATCATTATTGTTATGATTATTATCATCGTTATTGTTATGATTATTATTACCATTATTGTTATGATTATTATTATCATTATTGTTATGATTATTATTATCGTTATTGTTGTGATTATTATTATTATCGTTATTGTTATGATTATTATCATCGTTATTGTTATGATTATTATTATCGTTATTGTTATGATTATTATTATCATTATTGTTATGATTATTATTATCGTTATTGTTGTGATTATTATTATCATTATTGTTATGATTATTATTATCGTTATTGTTGTGATTATTATTATCGTTATTGTTACGATTATTATTATCGTTATTGTTATGATTATTATTATCGTTATTGTTATGATTATTATTATCGTTATTGTTGTGATTATTATTATTATCGTTATTGTTATGATTATTATTATCGTTATTGTTATGATTATTATTATCATTATTGTTATGATTATTATTATCATTATTGTTATGATTATTATCATCGTTATTGTTATGATTATTATTATCATTATTGTTATGATTATTATTATCATTATTGTTATGATTATTATTATCGTTATTGTTGTGATTATTATTATTATCGTTATTGTTATGATTATTATTATCGTTAATATTATGATTATTATTATCATTATTGTTATGATTATTATCATCGTTATTGTTATGATTATTATTATCATTATTGTTATGATTATTATTATCATTATTGTTATGATTATTATTATCGTTATTGTTGTGATTATTATTATTATCGTTATTGTTATGATTATTATTATCGTTATTGTTGTGATTATTATTATCGTTATTGTTGTGATTATTATTATCGTTATTGTTATGATTATTATTATTATAGTTATTATGATTATTATTATCATCGTTTTTGTTACGATTATTATTATCGTTATTGTTATGATTATTATTATTATTATCATTATTGTTATGATTATTATTATCCTTATTGTTATGATTTTTATTATCGTTATTGTTATGATGATTATTATTATCCTTATTGTTATGATTATTGTTATTGTTATGATTATTATTATTATTATTATTATTATTATTATTATTATGATAACAAGTGTAGCATGTAGAAACCTAAATATGATTTTTTGAAAAATATGGTCAAAGTTTCCTCTGTGTTCAAAGTAACCAAAGTTAACGGTATTATTATTATTATTATTATTATTATTATTATTATTATTATTATTATTATTATTATTATTATTATATTATGCCCAGGACCGTAATTTCTTTGGGAATATACAAAGTATATAAAGAACTAATGAGATGTCAGGGCTTATTTTTAATTTGTCTGAACTTCGCTTCCATCTAATAGTGCCAAAGGCGCCGTTGCCTTCCACAGTCCTTGCCGCTTGTCCCTCATGACGTTGTGTACACAGCTGTTCGGACTTGTTGCAGTGTGCTGGCCAGCTGATCATATTACTCTTCACTTAGCAGCCAGACCGCCCGCTTTAAAGCCCCGCCGCTTCGACCAATAGCAGTGCCGGAGTAAACTAACGAAATATTTAATGACCTTTCGACCCTTCCATCTGTAAATGCAGGCTCCGACTCCACCTTCATCACCCCAACCCGAGGGGGTAGTTATGGCGCAGTGGAGACCTCTACCGCGCTGAGTGGATTAGCGGATGCATTATGTATGACGCGGGGTTGCCTAAGTGCGCGGGGCGCCCGCCTAATGCTGCATCGCTCTCCAAGAAATTGTTTCGACCTGTTTTTACAGTGACACCGGCGGGAGTCCATAAAACTCCAAGCCTTCTGCTTAAGTGTGTTATTCAGAGATCTTAAGCTGATCTGAAGAGTACAGACCTTGTTACGAATAAGGGGGAAGCTGGTGATGGGTGATGTGGATGGAAAAGAAGAAGAAGAAGTGTACCTGGAATATTTTACTCGTGTAGTGATGTAAAAGGATCGAATTATCTACAGTAATGTCACAAGAGGTCTGAAATTTGCCAATAAATCCACTCCCTTCGCTCGTGGACTTATTAGGGAAATCTCAGACCTCGAGTGACATTTATTAGGACTTTTTCGTGAATAAAATAAAAATGTAAATAATATATCCCTAAAATTCCCTCACAAAATGTTAATAATTGTATATTTATGAATGCTTAACCTATTGAGGCACAGTGAAGTCGAAATAGTTGAATAACGATTACTGTATTAAGGGGTTAGGCACAACTTACAGCAGTAAAATTTTGAAAATATTCAACATTTATTCTTTGTTTTTCTATGACTATTACACTCTTAGTACGTCATACTACTTTTGACCAATAAAACGGTACGAAAGGACGTATTTCAACCAATCATGGCTGCTTATCGCACAATTTTATCGCGTCCCTAGCATTTGTTCAATTTTATCGCGTCCCTAGCATTTGTTTCTTTGTTTGCCAACATTTGAAACTGCGCTGGTCTGGACGTCAAAAATATATATAAAATTACAAACCACTCCAGTCGATGCACAGCAGTTTCAAATATGACTCGCATTGGCATTCAAGGACAAGAATTAATAAAAATCACTGATCATACCTATGCATCTTCTGAAATCCGATTTACAAATAAATGAAGAGCACCATTCGGAAATCCTGAATAAGTTGAATACACCATGTAGGCCTAAATCAACGAGTTCCACTTCTATTACGCACACGTCCAATATAATATCAATTGAACCACCAACCACATTCAAATTTGAAAATTGTACATTCAATAATTATTCTTTTTAAAATTATTCATGTTTATTTTTTATGTCATCGTCATTAATTACAACTTTTCTAACACTTGTGTATATTAGTTAGGTTATGTTATAGCTTCTGCTATATGATATTATGGATAGTCACGTATCAGAGATTGTTTAATATTAAGATTTATTGAAAATCATCTGTCAAGTGACGTTGATTACTGGGATTCGGATAATTGAAGTGGAATGTTGCATTTTAATAAAACTGAAACTGAATCAACAAAGCCTTCTTGACTAGTAACATTGCCATCGCGTATAATAGATCGAGAACTTCTCGACGAGAAGGCATTGCTCACTACTGCCATCTGGCATGCAGCTAGCGTAATATTTGTAATGTTGAGATTGTACAATAATACATTTGAAGACAGTTGTATTTTCGTAAGTCAATTAATATATTATTGTATTGGAGTACTTCGTTACTTCTAATCTTTATGTACTTTCTTCTAATCGTGTAATAGTCAGTTAAATCCCACTCGAGTTTTGATTTTCTCTAGATAAATCAAAACGTCTAGTGAGATTACTGTTGATAAATTATCTAGCTTTCATTAGTCAGGTAATCTTTTCGTACTTTGTTTTTTATTGTAATTGTCATTGTAAATTTAATACTAATTGTAATGTTATTCTTCATATTATAGTTGGAATCTCCTGGTAGAGGGGAAGAGAAGGCCTGACGGCCTTATTTCTACCAGGTTAAATAAATGAATACTAATACTATCATTTTTTTCCTCCATTACTGTATCTTGTACAATAATGAAAATTAGTATGTGTAAAACACTGTCTTTCTGCAATATGAAAAAACATATTTTTACGATTAAAAAATATTTACATTTTTTTTTTCAAAATTTAGTTTACAGTGCAGTCATGAAGCGTTTCCCACATAACTCAAAAACTATCCAACATTCTGTGATGAAATTGTTTGTGTGTATTTATGCATGTCTTATCTACAATATGATGCAAGATCACTTCTCTACTTTTGATAGATAGATTGATTGATAAAAAATAAAATCATTTAAAAATGGTCAAATATCAGTATTTTCTTCTAACACAAAATATAAAAATGTATAATTTATTAAGGAATGTAGTTGAAAGAGCATGATATTGTAAACATGAGTTTCAGCAATAAAATAAGAGAGAACATGAAAAAGTTAACAAGTTTATGAGTTGTGAGGGAAACGCTTGATCACTGCTCAGTGAACTACCACCATTATGAATTTTGAAAAAAAAAAAAAAATAAAAAAAATAAATAAATCGTAAAAATATATTTTTTTTTTCATATAGCAGAAGGACAGTGTTTTACACACACCAATTTTCATTATTGTACAAGATACAGTAATGAAGGGGGAAAAAAAAAAGTTGAATATTTCCAAAAATGTTACTGCTGTAAGCTGTACCTAACCCCTTAAAGAAACTGAATATTATTCAGTAATGCCAATTGAGAAAAGCGAAATACAGGTTTAAAATGTTAATTACATGTACTACGCTTTTGTCTTCTTATTATAACAGAAATACGTTTTCATTATCTGCTGAAATCATAATTTAATTTAAACATGTTAGCCACCGGCGTGGCTCAGTCGGTTAAGGCGATTGTCTGCCGATCTGAAGTTGCGCTCGGGCGCGGGTTCGATCCCCGCTTGGGTTGATTACCTGGTTTTTTTCCGAGGTTTTCCCCCAACCGTAAGGTGAATGCCAGGTAATCTATGGCGAATCCTCGGCCTCATCTCGCCAAAATACCATCTCGCTATCACCAATCTTATCGATGCTAAATAACTTAGTAGTTGATACAGCGTCGTTAAAAAACCAATTGAAAAAAAATACATATAAAAAATTTAAACATGTTATAGTATAATTACAAATAACCTGATTAATACATTAATTAATTAAAGAATTGTTATGAAGGAGTGTCATTTTCTTTAGATACAATGGACATGGAATTAGTAGATGAAGATGTAGATGTGGAAGTAGGATTTCGCACTATATTTAGTACAATGGATTCATGCTCATCGATTTACGTGGAAACAGTTGGCGACACTGACTAAACAAAAGAACGACCATGCGATAAATTGATAGTGATGAATCGAGCTGTAGAAATTATCGCGATGTATGACTGTGATTGGTTGGAATTAAAAATTTCATTACATTTCATTGGCCGAAAGTGGAATGGCTTGTGAAGAATAAGCATTACAATTAAAACTTACATTCTTATAATGCACTTATACTTCTCAGACAAATCTAAAAATTGACATGGATACAGTTTTAATAAGTTCTCTTCCCTTTATCTATTGAATCAGTGCTGGCCATCCCTGAATATAGCTCGATCAAGCGGCATATACTACCTCTTTCGTCTGTCTCATTCCTTTCCGTAGTAAAGCGCTCAGGCTCTTCTGAGCTCTAAAGCGCGCGCTTGCGCCTATGGGCATCAGTTGACATGACTGGACTAGAGTATTAATGCTGTGATACAGTGTCGCGAAACTATGAGGATCCGAGTGCGCGCAAGAAGCGGCGTAAGTATCGTCGATTTTCAAGTCATTATATTTCGTAAACGAGGAAAATGCGAAACGAACGACTATGACCACGTTTCTTCACGAAAGAAAATTAGCGTAAATATGAATTTTCATTAAATTCAAGCTACACGATCTGCGACGGTTCCCTTGTAAGTGAAAGAAAGATCGGAAGCGAACTTTACTGTAAATGGAATAGCAACCTAAATTACCATTTCACAATAACAACAAAATTATTAACTTTTTGACTGAAATAAACAGCATGAATTCCCCGAAGCAGAATTTATGTTGGCAAAAAGGTAAACGCCGTGAATACAGAAGCAGTGAAGTTACGACTTAGTTTTTTTTTTTTTTTTTTTTTTTGTAACGTCCTCGAATGTTAATGAGTTTGGAGAAACAACATTTCTGCATAAACACTTCAGTTGTGTTCGTCTTGTTTCTCCACGCCAACACATGTACAGAATCCCATTGATTTTGAAGCCTTAGAGAAAATTTAATAACTAACGTTACACTTTGGCAAAGCGTTACCTGGACACGGTCTAACATTCTCGACATACCCAATATTTTTGCCGTAGATTGGATGTTGATTGTCTTCCTGTCTTTTACCTTGTGAAATTATGTGACTGCCACGGTGGTTGAATGCTAATGTTGGGCTTTTAAGCAACGAGACCGAGTTCAAATCCTTGTCTATCCACCTTACTTACTTACTGGCTTTTAAGGAACTCGGAGGTTCATTGCCGCCTTCACATAAGCCCGCCATTGGTCCCTATCCTGAACAAAATTAATCCACTCTCTATCATCATATCCCGCCTCATTCAAATCCATTTTAATATTATCCTCCCATCTACGTCTCGGCCTCCCCAAAGGTCTTTTTCCCTCCGGTCTCCCAACTGACACTCTTTATACATTTCTGGATTCACCCATACCTGCTACATGCCCTGCCCATCTCAAACATCTGGATTTAATGTTCCTAATTATGTCAGGTGAAGAATACAATGCGTGCAGATCTGCGTTATGTAACTTTCTCCATTCTCCTGTAACTTCATCCCTCTTAGCCCCAAATATTTTGCTAAGAACCTTATTCTCAAACAATATAATAATAATAATAATAATAATAATAATAATAATAATAATAATAATAATAATAATAATAATAATAATCTTTACGCGAACAAAAACTTTTGAATAAATATTACCGCTAGATTTGACAAATAAAAATGTATTTGAAGAATATTGATACTTATTTTGAGAGAATTTTAAGACATTGAGAAGTCTTGTCTGTGTGGTTAGCGTGACGCAAGAGTACCGCTAACACAGCAGTTTGATAAAACGGTTCATCCCTCTGAAAGGAAATTTCCAATAACTTTGTGATAGGCCTCGAATTCGAGACCCCTCAATTCTTAGCCAAACTTGCTACTAGAAGAGCCACAGCAAATGAAATGCCTGATTTGACATTCTGATTCACAGGAGCAGTTGTTAAACTCTCTCTTATAAAGTAGATTTGAGACCTTCCATCTGGAACCCGTGGTTTACATTTTCTGGTCTTTTAAATAAAAAGTGACCCACAGTCGAGCTTGCATTTGAAAGCCTCGAGTAAAAGGAAATATGTTCACTTCTAATGGAGTTTTCTTTTCTTCCACTTCTAGTAAAGGGTGCAAAGTGGTGAAACGTTAAAAGAGGAGAATGGAGTTCAAGAAGGCAGCTCTCCCTAGAGTGCAAATGTGTGTGTATAACGCCTACACTTTTGGTAAAACACTGCTTGCACTTAAATTTCACATATTTGTAAGAATTCAAGTGATGATCCTTTTCCTTAACATTAATTTATGGTCATTGATATCCAAGATAAAAATTTGACCTGAAATTATATTAGAAACAGAAACCTAAGATAGTAACAGTATATTTATGTTACAAAAAAGAGTAATTAGAATAATAATACGTGCCAAATCAAGGGAATCTTGTAGGACTATTTAAAAAAAACTACAAATAATGCCCATGGCTTGTCAGTATATCTTTTCATTAAGAAACTTCCTCGTATGTAATCGTGAAACTTTGTAACTAATTAAACAGTTCATAGCATAAATGCACGTCAAAAAAATGACTTTCATACTCCATCGGGATGTCTATCATGCTATCAAAAAGGAGTGCGTTATATGGCAGTAAAAATTTTTAATAGCCTTCCTATCGATATAAAAGTGAAACTCAAAACATAAAATTATTTAGGGCCAAATTAAAGAAGTACCTAATTTCTCACGCCTTCTATTCTGTAGGTGAATTCATGACATTCAACAACGCTTCATGAAATTGGTACTAAAACTTTGTGTTGTACTAGTAGACTATATTGTAAATCTCGTCTGTATATATTTCATCTAGACTGTGACTATAAATTAAGACCTTATAATAGTATTAAGTTTTTTGACTTGTTCCATATTCTAGCTGTAAGCATGTATGAATACCATGGAATGTTAATAAATACAATACAATACAATAAACTCTGCGCTGTGTTAGGAATACAGTGCCATACGTCAACCAGTTTCGGGAATGAAACTACAGTTGTATTGGTTTGAATGTTTTATTTTTGTTTCGTCTTACAAGTGAAACGTATGAGTCTATGATGAGAGAAGTGATTAATGAAAAGCTTGGAATATACAGGGTGATTCACGATGATTTACGGTTCCTTACTGAGCTTATTTCCGAAGACATTCTGTGCAAAGAAATGTCGTATAAACTTTTGTCCTAATCTCAATATTTTCAGAATTACACTAATTTGAAGGTGTTTGTAATATACCATTATTCTTGAGTTTTAAGGGCAAAAGAATAATACAGATATATAATGAACTATTTTTAATTAGCTAGTATTCTGTGAATTCAGTATTTGCTTCGTACAGAATTCTTTTTCGATTTTTAACTAACTTACAGAATTACATTTTCTTACGCATTTATCAAAATTATTACAAATCAAGCCAGTCTTGTAAATTCTTTAAGACTGTACATTAGGATGCATAATTTTACTTTTTGGTGGAAAAACCTGGTATGATGCATATAATAATTCAAATAATGGACTTAAATTAATAAAAGAATGGTTTGACATAAGTTATCTTTCTATCAACGAAAATAAAACCATAATATTATTCCATTCTCACTATATGAAAAATGTAACAAACCTCCTACATCTATATTAAGTATTAAATTATATAATTCTGATTGTTGTCTTATACAGTGTAAATGTCCGATTATTAAAGAATCCTCTGAAGTTAAATATTTAGGCACAATTTTCGACAGTCATTTAAAATGGAACCAGCACATTAATTACCTTTGTAATAAATTACGTAAAATAATACATCATTTTGTTTTATTGAGGAATACACTTGTCAATAAGTTTATTACGCACAATACACTTAACTTTATTTTAATCGGTAATTATATATCAAAATTGTAGGATGGGGTAGCTTATTTAAATCCAATTTTGATCCACTTTATTTATTACAGAAGAAAGTAATTAAAATATGTCTTCATAAAGCTATTGATTTTCCATCCCAAACATTGCTTTTAGAATTTAATGTTCTTAAAATAAGAGACAAATTTATTATATTGTATTAATATAAATTCAGATGTAAAATTCGAAATAACTTTGAATTGTATTCTCATAGTTATGAAACAAAAGGTATGAATTCTTTAAGATTGTTTGAACCAAAATGCAACGCTGCTACAGTATTTAATCATAGTAGTAATTTAGGCCCAAGAATATTTAAATATCCAAATCTTGTCAATTCTAATAGTTCTAGTATTGAATTTAAAAAGTTATATATGGATTTTATAAAAATTGAAAAATTGTAAATTTAAATTTATATATTCTTATTGTGTAGTAGACATAACACAAATTGTATTGTATAATTATTAATTTCAATTCAGGAATCCACCCCTGAGCACGAGTTCTACTCTTTCAGGGGTGAGTTAAAGTTTTTCTGTTTATGTTATATTTCATATTACAATTATTAGCAAAATAAATGAATGAATGAATGAATAAATAAATCAATGAATGAATAAATAAATAAATAAATAAATAAATAAATAAACGAATGAATGAAGAAATAAATAAATAAATAAAAATAAATAAATAAATAATTAGATAAATAAATACATAACCAAGTAAATAAATAAACAATTAATTAAATAAATAATTAAACAATTAAATAAGTAACTAAATAAATAATTAAACAAATAATTAAATAAATAAATATAATTAAACTGTAAAGAATCAAGTTCCTAAAGTCGTACGATTTGTAACAATTTTTGTGATAAGTGCGTAAGAATGATGTCATTTTCAGTTAAAAATTGAAAAATAAAATCTGTGCAAAACAATTAATAACACATTTTTAGCTTCAGAACACTAGCCAATTAAAGAAATGACACTTCTGACACTTGTCATGTTGACCCGTTCATGGTTGTAAGCCCTTCATGGGATGTCACGTCACGGATTAATTTGGTAAAATATTCAATAACCAATAAATTGACTAATAGGAAGAATTCCAGAATTAGTGCGGCTCTTGGGAACAAAACATTTGTCTGAATCCATTTGTAGACTACGCGAAACAAGTGACAGCAAATTACGAAACCATTGTAAGCTATTCAATATATTTATGGATAAAAAAATTTTATCCCTGTGTGATCATAGTTTTAAATGTATTACAGCGTAATATATCATTAGAGCCGTTTCATTCCATATTAATACAAAGCGATGCGCGGCTGTTATATAAAATTGAGAATCACAGTCGCCAGGCAACGGTTGTTAGTAATCCTGTTAACAGAATCAAAGCGCGATTTGAGTGGATAATTATAATGGGAGGTCCGAGAAATTACGTGATTGGGGTCATCAATGCAGGAAAGTTGTGAGAGCAAAAAGTGAGTGCGATTACACACAGGTTAGTACTTCTAGTTACGCAGTAATGTACAGAAATATAATACGAATATTTCAGAAAAAAAAAAATTTCGAAATGTTGAATCATAATAGTCAAAATTAACCCTCTTCAATAATAGCGAATGGAGCGAAACGAACCACGTAGAAAACTAGAACACACCTGATATATTACACATAAAACTTACACTTTTCGTTTGAACCTTTCGGATTTATCAAAACTTACTCAATTCCCCTAAGTGGGACATTGTGAACGATGTGAATGAGACAAGTGGTCTTTAGGCTAGGAGCTCACATGTATGTGAGCCTTACAACAACATAACATCATGTACCTTTAAATTGATATTTCCTACCTTCTCGATATTTCATTCATTCATTCATCCATATACTCATCACATTCACATTATCTCTGTATTCCTCATCTTTCACTGGTGCTACCTCTCGTCACTGGAACTCTCTGCCGCCTGAAGTCAAGGGCTGCCGAACATTGAAATCTTTCAAATCCAAGTTAGAAATTATCTTATGACGAGTTGCCAAACTAACTTACTATTATGACAAGTGTTGTATTGCATGTTTCCACGTATTCACATTTTTTTTTAATGTTCTAGTGATATTTAACTTATTTTATATTTTTGTTTTCATATTTTCCGATAATGGTATATCTACAATGTGATAAGTTGAGCTATATATAAACATAATTTTCCCTACTGTGTGTAATTAAAAATATTGTATTCATTGTATGCTTTGTACTGCACTATTTTATTACTACTATTAGTATTATTATTATTATTATTATTATTATTATTATTATCATCAATAATTTTCTTATTTTTTATACTTTGTATGCCTCATTTATTTTGAACTGCTGTTCACATTTTATTATGCTTTTTTCTTTCTTTCTGTATGTTATATATTATGTCTGATTTCTACTTGTTGTTTACATTTTATTATTATTATCTTATTCAGTTTTGTGTGTAAAATTGTAGTGTACTTTTTAAATTTGTAGTGTTTTTTGTAACGCAGTTTTACTCCTGGTTGAGTGTTAGAGAAGGCCGTATGGCTTTAACTCTGCCAGGTTAAATAAATTATTATTATTATTATTATTATTATTATTATTATTATTATTATTATTATTATTATTATACTCACTCTTTGATTAATTCATACATTCAATAATTCACTCACTCTTTGAATAATAATTCATTCATTAATTCGTCCGTCCATTCGTTAATTAATTCATTCATCCATTAATTCATTTATTCATTAATTCGTTCATTCATTCACTCGTTCTTTGATTGATTCATTCATTCATCCGTCCATCTATGCATTAATTAATTCATTCACTCTTTGGTTCATCCATTCGTATATTCATCCCTTCGTCCGTCCATTCATTCATTTATTCATTCATTGCTAATTTAACTATTTTTCTAACTGGTCATGGAAAACAGAAAGTGCACTTCCATAGATTTAAAATAACTGATAATCCAAACTGTTCATTAATAAATATATGCAATCAGCTAAACTAAACTTTACATCACATCAAATTACGCAGAACATATTACCAACAACAATCACCACTACAGTAACATAAAAACAGATATGGAAATACTACACATCACATCAAAAAGTTCACAATTAAACATATTACAACAATACGAAATATAGTACAACCACACAATAACATACTCACAACATATGCTTCATACAGAATTACAATTCAGTACCCATACATTATTCGTTATCATAATACACGACACACAAACAACCATCCCCATCCCCACCCCCACCCCCACCGCTACAATTGACGAACGCAAACGCCGGAATCCAAAATCAGCTAGAGCAGCAGTAGTTCGAAAGACACTGAAGATGACACCACACCGGTATCGAAACGGGACACGTCTGTTATAAGATAGAGTGAATCGGGGGGAGATGACTATCGGGGGAAGATGCCTACAGTACAGGCAAGAAGAAAACCTGTATCTATAAACAAGATAATTAATGTGTTCTGTTTTTTACCGAGAATATAGTTTCAAAATACCTTCCAGACTTTGATATTTCAATATAAAATTCAAAACTAAATGAACAGTATCTTAAATTTTCAATCAAAGAAAAAGTCAGCATCTTTCCCCGATCCACTCCACATAAGCTCTTTAAAATCATAACACTTTTAACATCTCAACTAAGATAATTTCAAGTTTTAAACAAGTGTTAGCGTGAAGAAAAAACATTGAAAAATCCTCTATCATTTAATTGAATTCAGATAATTCCAATTGTTCAGAAAAACGAAGGAAGCTTTCTTCTGAAATTTCTCTTCTGATTACATAAATAAATCACCCCTTCAGTACACTATGATACTTACATTTCTTCAGAAAAAGATAGGGTTTAAACCGAAACCCTCCTGTCTGTTTCCTTAAGTGATAAATGGATCAGAAACTGGAGAACAATACAGGAAACATGACACTTACAAATCCCATTCTGCTGTCTCGAGGATTTGATCTTGGGACTTCAGCGTGAAAAGCCATTGAGCTGCCACAACGGCAACTGTAATGAACTGCGAACATCTGCAATAGGACTAGAAGCGGCTTCAATGGAGTTTCCGCTTTATTGTTGATTAATAGTAACAGATATTTGTCTATACAGCAACTGGCAGTCACAATGGAGTCGGCGGAAATGGGTCTGTCTGTGTAATTAGGGTAACAGATTACTCATTTTCATGTGGAAAGGGGATTAAATGCGTGCAGAGTAAAGAGATGTCCAGCCCGTGTGTCCATTTCAAACCTGCGGGCACAGAAAACATTGCAACTGTGGTTTATCTTTTGCTGTAATTTGTAAAATTCCACTAATTGATGCTTTCCAATTAGAATCGAGTCTCTGAACCGAATCGATGATGATTCCACAACTCTAAAATTTCAATGTAATGACTAGGAAATTTGCGACTAGCAAAGAGAAAACAACACAATGAGATATTGTCATGTAATGAAAATATATGCACTACAAATATATATAGAAGGTGGATCACTTAACCCTTTCACCTCCGATAGCGTGTGAAATATTCATATATACACAAATCGACAATTACAAATTATATACGTAACCACGACAACAACCTTAAAATGACATTTAAATCTCATTATACTTATAAGCGTAACCACGGAAACAACCTTACAATGACATTTAAATCTCATTACATTATACTTAAAAACGTAACCACGGAAACAACCTTACAATGACATTTAAATCTCATTACATTATACTTATAAACGTAACCACGGAAACAACCTTACAATGACATTTAAATCTCATTATACTTATATGCGTAACCACGGAAACAACCTTACAATGACATTTAAATCTCATTACATTATACTTATAAACGTAACCACGGAAACAACCTTACAATGACATTTAAATCTCATTACATTATACTTATAAACGTAACCACGGAAACAACTTTACAATGACATTTAAATCTCATTATACTTAAATGCGTAACCACGGAAACAACCTTACAATGACATTTAACTCTCATTATACTTACATGCATAACCACGGAAACAACCTTATGACATTTAAATCTCATTATACTTATATACGTAACCACGGAAACAACCTTACAATGACATTTAAATCTCATTATACTTATATGCGTAACCACGGAAACAACCTTACAATGACATTTAAATCTCATTATACTTATATACGTAACCACGGAAAGAACTTTACAATGACGTTTAAATCTCATTATACTTATATCCTTAACCACGGAAACAACCTTACAATGACATTTGAATCTCATTATACTTATATACTTAACCACGGAAAGAACTTTACAATGACATTTAAATCTCATTATACTTATATGCATAACCACGGAATCAACCTTACAATGACATTTGAATCTCATTATACTTATATACGTAATCACGGAAAGAACTTTACAATGACATTTGAATCTCATTATACTTATATGCATAACCACGGAAACAACCTTGCAATGACATTTGAATCTCATTATACTTATATCCTTAACCACGGAAACAACCTTACAATGACATTTAAATCTCATTATACTTATATACGTAACCACGGAAACAACCTTACAATGGCATTTAAATCTCATTATACTTATATCCTTAACCACGGAAACAACCTTACAATGGCATTAAATCTCATTATACTTATATGCATAACCACGGAAACAACCTTGCAATGACATTTGAATCTCATTATACTTATGTGCATAACCACGGAAACAACCTTGTAATGACATTTGAATCTCATTATACTTATATCCTTAACCACGGAAACAACCTTACAATGACATTTAAATCTCATTATACTTATATACGTAACCACGGAAACAACCTTACAATGGCATTTAAATCTCATTATACTTATATCCTTAACCACGGAAACAACCTTACAATGGCATTAAATCTCATTATACTTTTATCCTTAACCACGGAAACAACCTTACAATTGCATTTAAATCTCATTATACTTATATCCTTAACCACGCAAACAACCTTACAATGACGTTTAAATCTGATTATACTTATATACGTAACCACGGAAACAACCTTGCAATGACATTTAAATCTCATTATACTTATACAGTAGAACCCCTATTATCCGCGGTAATGAAGGGGGTTGACTGAACGGTTAATCGAAAATTCTGATAATCCGTACCATAAAATATTTTCGTAAATTAAGTGAATAACACTGGTCATTTTCTCCGTGGTCTTGTGTTTAATACGCTAGGTAGTGAATCAGAAGTTCATTAATTTAAGTTCGGTTGTCAAAGACGTGTTTTTAAGAGGTAAAAGAAACTCCTTTTAATGACTGTCAGCGGAAAGATAGGAATAGTAAAGGTCTCATGTTGTAGATTTACATACTGTATACCCTTTATCCTTGTTTTTTATTAAATCGCTCATAGCTGTGACATCAGTCTCGTATCGTGATGCGAGATGACTCACAATTTCTCTTTCTCCAACCACTTAATTATTTGGATTTTATTCGACACTTAGCACAACACTTTTTTTTTTAAACTCACGGAAAACATTTTATATAGAAGTAATAGAGTACAGCAACTCGAACAGTAGACCAAAACTGTGTAGGCCTAAGTGCAAATGTTTGTAATAACACTCTAGAAAAAAATACTTATACTAATATAGCGTACAACAGTATCAACTTCATACGTTTCTGTAGCGAAAAAAAAAAAAACGAGCGAGAGAAAGATAATCGGATAATCCGCCAATCGGTTAATAGGGTGGCGGATAAACGGTGTTCTACTGTATACGTAACTGCTGAAACAACCTTACAATGACATTTGAATCTCATTAAATTTTTCAATAAAGCATTAATAAATTATTAAATGTAATCGGTGGCAATACCGCCGGACTGAAATGTAATCGGTGACAATGACGACATCTCCGGTGACGAGAATTCCTAGACTCCAGCGTCGCCGGCGTGCCGGAATTTTGCCCCACAACGTTCTTTTACATGCCAATAAAACTGCTGACACGAACCTGTTGCATTTAAGCACTTAAGGGGACTCATACAGTTGCGGTGCTGCAGATTGTAAACCTTTCACAAAATTTCAAATATCTCAGAGGTAATTCAGTGGATTTTTCTCATTTTTTTGTACACAAATAAGTGGTATTTGGGTCTCTCATTTGGCATCAATAAAGTTATAAGTATCACAACAGTTCATTATTTTGATTTACAAAATTTAAAGGAAATGATTTGCTGCTATTTTTCAAACTAAAAACATGATATCTCTTGAACTAATTGTCCAAATTGTTTCAAATTTCAGGTTATCTACAGCCATTTAAACTCTAGAGGATATGTACCACATTTGTAGAGATATAAGCCTAAATGTATAAATTTTAAGTAAATAATGTAAAATAAAAACGACTTTTTTTCCTTATCACAAAATTAAAAAAATGTAGTTCAAAAACTTTGTAACATAGGAAGTTCACTGTGGTCCATCCTCTAACACTGCATTTCTGGAGTCAGAAACAAAAAAAGAAACGTAGAATTTGACAATTGGTTGAGGAGATACTATGTTTTTTCTCTTATATAGCAGCAAATTATTTTCTTTAAATTATGTAAATAAAAGTAATAAATTAATTTGATAATTATAAATTTGTTGATTCCAAATGAAAGGCCCAAATACCACTTATTTTTTTACAAAAAATGAGGAAGATCCACTGATTAACTCTGAGATATTTAAAATTTTGTGAAAGGTATACAATCTGCAGCACCGCTACTGTATGAGCCCCCTCAAATGTCATCGACCTGGGCCGGGATCGAACCCATAACTTCGAGCACAGAAATCCAGCACTATACCAACTGCGTTTCTCAGGCCGACGTTGCAGTTTACATTATCATGTTTTAACATAGGCCTACGTGTTCTATGTTGATATTCTACAACCATTTGGGCCAACATCTATACTAATAATAAATCTGTAGCCGAAATGTTTCTGGTAATTTTCGCTTTTCCAAAAATAATTGGTCCTAACATGTATAATTAATCATCCTGAAACCGAAAATCGCTTTTTTGCAATTTTTGTTTGTATGTCTGTCTGTCTATCTGTCTGTCTGGATGTTTGTTACCTTTTCACGCGATAATGGCTGAACCGATTTGTATGAAAATTGGAATATAAATTAAGTACGTTGCAACTTAGATTTTAGGCTATATGGCATTAAAAATACTTTATTTGAAAGGGGGGTTATAAGGGGGATTAAATTAAATAAATCGAAATATCTCCCTTATTATTAATTTTCGTGAAAAATGTTACATAAGAAAAGTTTCTTTAAAAATGATTTCCGATAAGTTTTATGCTATACAAAATTTTGATAGGACTGATATTTAATGAGATAAATGAGTTTTAAAATTAAAATAACGATGCCACCTATTGACCTGTAATGAAATGGAAACAAATTACTTCATCTATAAGGGGCCTTGGACATCAACAATCGAAAGCTATTAAACATAGCCTACAGAGAATTTTTCTGTGTTTGTATGAAGTAATATCGAAAGCTAATTATATACAAGACTTTTAAAATAACAATACAATACATTTTCACCGCCACCTCAGATTATAGCGTTGTTGTTCCTGCAATAACTCCTATGTGCAAAATATAAAATTTTTGAGTAGGAAGAAAAAACACATTTTTTCATTCCATGGCAATGGTACATAGGAGATCGTGAATTCTTACATTTTCGAAAGAAAGAACTATAATTATACTAGTGGCTTGTGCAGCAAATGCTGCTGCAAACTAAGTTCGTTAGACGTTCAAATAAAAATTTTTCAGATTTATTTTCAATGAAGAATACTTGTCTTTTTGATAGTTATTTGCTTCCATAATAATGAAACATACTCCCTCTGAATGAATTTTTTTAGGCCAAATACTTCTTCTTGAACCTATCCAACTTCAGTTTTTGAGTTTCAACGCGAAAACGCAAGTATCAATGTCAGGACGATAGCAGTAGCTATTTCAGGTCATTGTGGATTGTAGGCAAAAGTTAAAAAAAATGTCAGGTTTGCTAAGCTTTCGAACAATAGCATTTTCGTATAGCTGCTGCATGTAGAACTTAAATGTAGAGCGTAAAACCATTTTATCCTACTAAGGGATCTTGCTGAAATTATCTGGAGACTACAAAATTTTCTAGGCCTCTTATTTTATCAGTAAGTAATACCTTTTTATCTCTCCTTAGGAACTGTAATTTTGCGCTCTCTCGAGCCAATACTGAAGACAATGACACATATTAATATCTACACCACACCGCCATTAAGTATATGAAAAAGACCCAACCCCACTGGTTTAATAAGTATAAAAATATTTGATTTTTAATAACAATATTATTATCTTACTTAAGCTTTGTAGTTATATATAGCAGTCACTCAGTAAATTATAGAAATGAAGATCTAAATTAAGATATTCCACACATTTACTTACATAACCTCAAAACGTTTCACTTTCATGTCATCAATATAGCATCAATATTATGTACAATTAATGAAGAATAGACGCATCATGATATTAACTATAATAATATTTAATTTCTAATGGTAATAATGTCATCGATCCAGCTCAAGTTTCGTAGATTTGAATATCCAATACACAGCTGTACTCAGAAAATTATACACTACAG
The DNA here is from genome assembly GCF_040183065.1 of Periplaneta americana. Classification (NCBI taxonomy): domain Eukaryota; kingdom Metazoa; phylum Arthropoda; class Insecta; order Blattodea; family Blattidae; genus Periplaneta; species Periplaneta americana. The sequence goes on along the minus strand of NC_091118.1, from coordinate 207,513,588 downwards.
AATCAGTTTTTAATAACAAATTGAATTGAGCTCTAAATATGTCGGAAATCCTGCAGGTCATGGCCTTCGTGTAATAGCCTATTGTTTATTGTAGTGTGTGTTTTGTTCTGAAATTCAATCAAGTCGGCCGTGATTGAATAAAATTAGTTCTCAAAACTGACAACAGATGGATTTTGGAAAATAGGAAAATTATGTAGGAAAATTGACATTTCACTGAAAACTACTACTTTTCCGAAAAACTTTGGATGGCAGGCATGAAAATGAGGGGTCACTCATTAAAATCCGTTCAGCCGTTTTCCCGTAATTTCCATTACCAGTTGAAATTATATATATAGATATCACTATAATATATGCTATATCACTATTTAAGTTATTTGAAGAGTACAGAACCATAGTGGGTTAAGCGCCATTTACTGAAGACGTAGAAAACAAGGAATAAAATTAATTTATTACCATAATTCAATGGAAACATATAGCAAGTAAAATAAAGTATACACATTAAAACTAAATGATATGTCAATCTTTATTAAACTATAGTTGCGTGTAATAACAATTAAGAAACATGTTAAAGGAATTGTCATTGCACCAAATGAGTGGTCTCTGGATCAAAATGGTCGCATTTTAATTTTTTAAAATACAATTTAAGTTAAGTAACATATTAAACGATTTATCCTTCTATCAAACACGAATGTTCCCTAGATCAAATGTCCTATTTTAATTATGTAATTACTTTATATTTATTTCTAACGGGTGCAGCGGAGCGCACGGGTACGGCTAATATTTAATAATAGGGGTAACTTCAGTTCATTATATACTGTATTATGTTATAATAATATAAAAATGTATTATAATTTGTTATGGTTATGTTGGAAATGTAATAAGACATCAAGCTTTATGGTATAGTCTAACAGTGCCTTCGTTCTTACACGATTGAATAATATACGGTCCATTGGTTTTGAGTGCATAAGTCTAGCTTTGAAATCAGTCCCTCCGCAGGTGAATCCCTCCTGCGACCTTTTTTAAGAAATTCTTCTAGAAGCCTAGCGTCACGGAATTTCCAATTTCATACGCTTTTATACTTTTACATCAAGTTTATTGTGCAAGTGTTATGGAAGAAAGGAATGGGGAAATAGAAGACTGCTCAGTGGAAGAAAACACCAACGCAATGACAAAACGTACATAAAATCTTTGAACCATGAAATAACACACTCTCCCTTTCCATCTCCTTTCATACAGCCTTCCCCGTCCTTTCAGATTCCTTTTCTTTCCCTGGCTTTCACCACATACAAGGCATCGGTTTCACCTTTAAATCTTTTACGGATATTCCGCAACGCACTTCCCCATAGCTCTCCTGTCAAGGACAATAAAATGGTCCATCAAACAGGCTCGGGGGGTCTCTCCAGGAAGTGTTACTGTTAGTATCTTCATGGGATAGAGCTGAAATGGTTCCTTTCAGCGGCTACAGCCAGTCATATTACGAACTAATAAAATACCAAATCTATGCATATTCATTCATTCATAGTTTTCTGCACAAGGGCAGGTCTTTCACTGCAAGCCCAGCATTCTCCACTCATATTTTTCGCATTCCTCTTTGTCTCGGCATTACACCCTTGTACCTTAATAATAATAATAATAATAATAATAATAATAATAATAATAATAATAATAATAAGTCCACACCTGTGGAGTAACGGTTAGCGCGTCTAGCCGCGAAACCAGGTGGCCCGGGTTTGATTCCCGGTCGGAACAAGTTACCTGGTTGAGTTTTTTTCCGGGGCTTTCCCTCAACCCAATATGAGCAAATGCTGGGTAACTTTCGGTGTTGGACCCCGGACTCATTTCACCGGAATTATCACCTTCATCTCATTCAGACGCTAAATAATCTAAGATGTTGATAAAGCGTCGTAAAATAACCAACTAAAATAAAATAATAATAATAATAATAATAATAATAATAATAACAATAATAATAATAATAATAATAATAATAATAATAATAATAATGATTTATTTTAGCTGGCAGAGTTAAGGCCGTAAGGCCTTCTCTTCCACTCAACCAACATAAAGTATATATACATATGCATGAACTTACAAAGAATTCAACAATTTGATTTAGATGAGAGCTACATGTATACAAGAGTTATTTACGAATTAAACAACAAAATACTATGAACTATTAATTAAACACTGAAATAAACTGTGTAGCAGAATTAAGCTAAAATACATAGAATGTTAATATATTTTAGATAATAGAAAGAGATTATTATGAGACAATTTTGACAATACAGCACTATCAGGATGATGTCTAAAGAAAGAAGTAACAATGTAGTCAGTGATAGTTTAAATCAGTATGATTGGAGTGAAATGCTAAGAAGGTTATCTTTTAAGCTGTTTTTAAAGGTGTTTATTGTCTTGCAGCCCCTAATACTTTGTGACAAGGAATTCCATTGACGCGAGGTGGATACTGTAAAAGATGATGAATGATGAAGAGGTATACTTAGCGTGCCACAGATAAGTGATCTGGTATTTACGTCGTGGTTAGAGTATAGATAAGAGAAACTAGACGAAAGGTAATTTGGTGTTGAAGTGTGCAGAATTCGAAAGAGTAAAGACAAAGAGTGTAAAGTTCTGCGTTCTTTAAGTCGGAGTCACGAAAGACTTGCAAAGGACGGTGATATGTGATCAAATCGTCGGATGTTGCACACGTATCTGACGCACATATTCTGAGCTCGCTGTAACTTGACTGACAATTCAGAACTTAGGTCACTTAACAAAACGTCACAATAATCGAAGTGCGGCATTACTAGGGTTTGTACTAGGGTAAGTTTTAGTTGCTGGGGCAAGACGTTTCTCAAACGACTCAAACAGTGAATGGAGGAACAGATTTTTTTTTTATCGTTTCTTTAACTTGAAAATTCCAACTTAGATTATTATCAAAAAAGAAGCCAAGATTTTTTACGACAGATGAATAAGGGATTAGCGTGTTGTATCACCTATAATATCGTCTATCATCTGATATCTTCTTCTATTCCGAATTATTTTCCCGTTAACCATTCCTTCCAGTGCATCCTTCAGTAGGCAGTTTTATCTCAGCCAGTGATCCAACCAATTCCCTTTTCTCTTCCTGATCAGTTTCAGCATCATTCTTTCTTCACCCACTCTTTCAAGCATGGCTTCACTTCTTTTTCTGTCTGTCAATTTCACTCGCTCTATTCTCTCCATATCCACATTTTAAACACTTGTAGCCCTTTCTCTTCGCTTACAAAAAGCACTCTGATGGCGGCAGATAAAAAAGTTAATTTTTTTCTTCCACTTGCTAATAATATCAAAAGAAGTGCTTTTACAAATTTTGGCCACTCGACCGAAATTACGAGGCCGTCTAAACAGTAATTTTCCCTGGGGCCGTTTACAGGAAAAAACACAATTACATGGAAAGATTTATTGAAACAGATACAGCAATTGTTGCGCTATTTGTCAACATATCCCCCACTGGAATTGAGTCATTTGTCACATCCTAGGAACAATTTTTGTATTCTTGTATGGTAGAAGTCAGCCGCCTGGAATCGAAACCAGCGCTTGACAGCCGTCTGCGCCTCTCTGTCGATTCCATGTATGGCAAATGTCTCAATTCCGTCGGGGAATATGTTGAAAAATATTTCAACAATTGCTGTGTCTGTTCCAATAAATTTTTCCAATGAAATTGTGTTTTCTTTCTGTTAACGGCTACTGGGGAACTTATTTTTTTACGGCCCTCGTAATTAGAGTTGGGTCGATTCGTGAACGAATCGTTCATTCGAACGACTAATAATAAAGAATCGTAAGAATCGATTCGTAGTATCAACGAATCGTCGTTCAAAAGAATCGTAACGAATCGTCGTTCAAAAGAATAGTAACGAATTGACATAGTATCTTAACCCATGATACTATTTAATTGTTTGATGTAACCTGTCAGCGAACATTTCCGAACCGTGCCGAATGCTCCCGAGCGAGAAGGTAAATCATAATACTGCATTTGTTAAGTGTGAAAAATAATGAACACAAACCTGAAATTTGCATAGTTAAATAGAGATGTAACGCAAAAAATGTACTTCATAATAAGGTTCAGTTGATAAATTGTAATTTAGAAAAGCTATCTTGGACTATTTCGTTTATATGACGTCATTCCATTTTCGACCAATGAAGTGTAATGAAATTTTGAATTCCAACCAATCACAGTCAGACTTTGCGATAATTTCTGCAGCTAGATTTATCGCTATCAATTTATCGCATGGTCGTTCTTTTGTTTAGTCGTTGTCGCCAACTGTTTCCCCGTAAATTGATGATCATGAATACATTAAGATGCAACTACACGGTTAAACTTTTCTTTCAACTTTAAAGCAATGAATGCAAGATTGATATTTAATATTAATTAATATATTTACGCAGTGAAGACCACGTTCAAAACGGCGCACCATGTAGACACAAAATCCTTATGCATCTTAATTGAACGTACCTTTTAAACTTGATTCTATTCTTCCCAGATTGCACGCATACGCGATTGGAATATTGAACTGTGTAGATGCAGCTTTAGTTCCGTTACACACTACAGCGAGAATGCGTTTGTCGAGCTATAAAAAATGCTTTCGTGTAGCACTCATTGTAACGGTCGAAACAAGGCACAGCTGACATTGGTCCTGCTTCCACAGGTAGGCCTAACGTAACCTATAAAATTGTAGCCTATAACATTTGTATTGAAATTAAACAATTAATAGACGTTCAAATTTATGTAACATCATCGCATATCAAACTCAAAGACCTTGCATAGTAATAATGTCTTTGATCAAACTGCCTTTCGTATGGCGTAATAGAATTCGTGTTTTAATTAGGCCTATCTGTACAGAGATGGCTTCACTGTGTAGCAACATTCTCGCTGTGAATACATAAGCATTGATATATAGCTGCCCACACTGTTACTGTTAAATTAAATTATGATTTCAGCAGATAATGAAAATGTATTTGTTATAATAATAAGAGAAAAGTGCAGTACATGTAATTAACAATGTTAAACCTGTATTTCGATTTTCGCAATCGGCATTACTGAATAATAACATCGAATTTCTTTATTGCAATAATCGATATTCGTCTACGAGTATTTTAACTTCACAATGTCTGAATAGGTTAAGTATTCGTTAATATACAATTATTAACATTTTGTGATCGAATTTTAGGGATATATTATTTAAATTTTTATTTTATTCACGAAATAGTCCTAATAAATGTCACTCGAGGTCTGAGATTTCCCAGATAAATCCACGAGCGAAGCTCGTGGATTTATCGGCAGATCTCAGACCTCTCGTGACATTACTACAGATAATTTTATAGACTAATGGAGGTCATGCTGAATGGTTCCAGCCAACGAGTTAGATACTAGCTCGTTGGTTCCAGCCAATGAGAAAGAGACAATCCAATGTCTCGCCTCTTATGCCATCTATGCGAGAGATGTAGAACGTTTTTGTTCTACGCGTGGTTTGCAAAGCAAAGTGTTCTGCTAGTCGTTCGTTGACGATTCAAAAGAATAGTTGGAATGGGTTTCGCCTGCGACATCCTGCATATTTTTTAACACAGAACCTGTTTCTACAGATGTTCAATACAACAATAGAGAATCGTATTTAGGTACATTACGCACACCATGCTCACGTCGAAATTCCCTTTGAACTCTTTTAACACTCTCAAATTTAGCATACCAAAGAACACATTGTGCCCGCTGTTGATTTGTAGTAGCCATTTCAATCATCTACAATTCTCATTTGTCCTTTCAGATTATGAATTGTTGATTGTTATATATGGAAACTCCCATCTTTTAATCATTGTATAACCAGCAAAAAAATTTTCCTACTGTCATAATAGCTTTGTAATAATAAATTAATATTATCCCTACCCAAACGGATCAGACTGTACTTTTAAAACATCTTGAATCATTCATTTTTTAAATTTCATCAGGCAAACCATTATACATTTTTAAGCCATAGACCATATACGTTTTGTTGAAACTTGTCAAACGATGTGTTGGAATATTAAGAATATCCTTAAAACGAGAGTTGTAGTAATGAAAATCACTATTTTGATAAAAATGGTTCTTATCTTACTTACTTTCTTACTTACTGGCTTTTAAGGAACCCGGAGGTTCATTGCCGCCCTCACATAAGCCCGCCATTGGTCCCTATCCTGAGCAAGATTAATCCAGTCTCTATCATCCTCCCAACTAACACTCTATATGCATTTCTGGATTCGCCCATACGAGCTACATGCCCTGCCCATCTCAAACATCTGGATCTTATTTGAAGGATTCGTAACAAGCTGTTTTTACGGTGATGGGTTGTTAGCCCTTCGCCCAACCCCCAAGCTGGGGGACCACCCCTCATCGGCTGTCCGCGACTGCTTATTCAATATATTCACAGCTACCCTCCATATCTGGAGGCCGTCTCCTCGATCCGCAACCTGAGGACGCGCCTTGCCGTGGTGATAGGGACCCATAATACATGGAAATGGTTCTTATCAAAATGTATTAATTCCGTAAATTTAAAAATGTATAAAGTATAAACCGTAAAAATGTTAAATTCTTAAAATATTCCCTACATGATGTAGAATTATTAATACCTGCTATGCATGCATGAATAAATAAATAAATAAATAAATACAAAGTAACTAGGTACAAAATAAATAAAGAAGTATGTAATAAGCAAATATATACATGGCTAGATAAAATCGTTTGCGAGACATGTATGTTTTTTATCGATATTAATTTTGTGGAACACGCTGTATATGCATATGTATATTTTTGCGTGTTTATGTGAAGAAATTACTATCACATGGCACTACCTCTTACTATTGTGTGTTACGAAAGCGAAAGGATGACTCTGAATTAGCTTACGTAATGCTTAATTGAAAATATTCTGAATGTACGAAACGCATTTTTCAGTTTTTTTTCCTCCTGTATCTTTTGTGGCATATTTTCATCTGATGAAAGCATGTGTAGTGAAATGGAACGTTGGAAGATTAGCTCATTTAAAAACCGAACTGTCTCTACTCACGACTTACGAAGATTACAAAACTGAAAGTAAGGGGGGAGAGTTGGATGGAATATTCGAAAGAAATGAGGGTAGTTGAAACTTGAATGTCTGGCGGAACAAATGAATCACAGAAACATTGTCGAACGAAAAACTGTACAGCTGCATGCACGAATTGCTGAAAAGGAACGCACGGAGAAATGAAGAAAAGAACAGACAGTGGGGGGGAGGGGTGGAAAGAGGCGAATGCGTGGCTAGACAAATAGCGAAGGACCCTTCTATCTCTCTCGCCCAACAAGCATACATATACAAAAAGCGAACAAATCAACAGAAGTTGCGTTTACTTTCATGGCTAAAACAAATAAGAGGAAAACGCCAAAAAACCAGAAGTTCGTATGTGTGTAGTTGTGTATAGAAGTCAGTTTTTTTCCCCTACCCCCTCCTTCTAGCAAGCAGAAAACGTATCTCTACTGAGAATAAAGTTGAAGGGGGTGCGGAGTGAAGGGATGGTGTGGTTTATTGCAAAGCCAGGGGGTATTTTTTCTCTCCCACCCCTCTGCCCCTATTCGTCGATACGACCACATGTGAGCTATGTCTAACCAAACTCCCAATATCTCAGCGATGTCCACGACCTTCTCAGCAGTGTGTTCCTCTGAACACTTGGATCCCCCCCCTTCCCTTCCCCTATAGTCAATACACTTCAAAACTTCTCATGTTCTTCTATATTGGGTTAAGATTTTAAAAGCCCATCTCTTTCACTCGCAAGCTCAACACGTGGTCTTTCATATCTCTGAGAAGTTTCAAGGTCTCAAGCACCCTTTCCCTCATCCACTTGATCGTACAGATATATTTTGTTGTCGGTTGATAGATCGATAGAATATCTCGAAGCTACAAGACATTGAAAAAAAAATTCTCGATGTTATATTAAAACTGGAACTCGAATGTTTTACATTCTCGTTGCTGAATGTAGGAAAACTAACTTCAATATTTAATTTGTGCGAGATCGTGCGTATTTGCTTGTTTTCCGCACAGAACCAATACGCGGTAAGTGTGAAATACCACATTCAGTATTCCCAACGTAACACACGTAACAATTTCCCTCTTCTTACCGCTTAAGCGCGACATTCATTTTACTGCTTTAGGCTTTTAATATATTATTTTTAGAGACGTTTAACATAGTAATAATTATAAATTGGAAACTTACCACTGCAATTTCACCTAAATTGCAATGTTAATTATTGTTTTTAAATATTTGCAAAAATTAAGTAAAGTCTACTACTCCACGAAACTTATTGCATTCCTGATACAAGTAACATTAAGGAAGCCGTGAAAAAATCAACAAGATTCCAGATGCGGATGTTATTATTGCAATATGTTATATAAATAATATTGTTAAAATATTAAAATGAAAAATAAATCATTACATAACCTTACCGTTTGTTTTAAGTTCGCATTTATAGACTGGGGGGGGGGGGGGAAAGACAGACGTATATCACGGCCTGCTGGAGTATAGTAAACACAGAAAAGATTTTATAGCAACAATGTTGAAGAAAGATATTTTGGTTTTCCGAAGTTGCCGTCATTAAACAGAAACCAACATGGAGATTTCATTTGCAACTAATTAGAAATTCGTCTTTCAGGTATGTAATAAACGATCTTCGCACAAAATAATGTACGATACACGAGCGGTATGTTTGTTTTCATGATCTCGGAAATTAAAAAAGCTCAACTACGTTTCGCTTTTTCAATCTTTCCCTCGACCATGAAAACGTCAACATACCGCTCTTGTAACGTATATTACTATACCGTGAAATCCTGTGCAAGGAACGCTATTAACTTGTTATGTACACCTTTCGCTGGTGAAAATTTAATAAAATTCAATCTTTAATTTCTACGTGGTCTGAATTAATTTTCTGTTGGAATTTAGTGTAGTTATTAGACAGTACTTTTAGATTAATAAATAGTTATTAGAAAACAAAGGAATCACTAACTTATACACTAACATACCGATACAAGACACATTACAGATACTTAGTTACTTACTGGCTTTTAAGGAACCCGGAGGTTCATTGCCGCCCTCACATAAGCCCGCCATTGGTCCCTAACCTGAGCAAGATTAATCCATCTATCATCATATCCCACCTCCTTCAAATCCATTTTAATATTATCTTCTCATCTATGTCTCGGCCTCCCCAAAGGTCTTTTTCCCTCCGGTCTCCCAACTAACACTCTATATGCTTTCCTGGGTTCGCCCATACGTGCTACATGCCCTGCCCATCTCAAAAGTCTGGATTTAATATTCCTAATTATGTCAGGTGACGAATAAAATGGGTGCAGTTCTGCGTTGTGTAACTTTCTCCATTCTCCTGTAACTTCATCCCTCTTAGCCCAGATATTTTCCTAAGAACCTTATTCTCAAACACCCTTAACCTCTTTTCCTCTCTCAAAGTGAGAGTCCAAGTTTCAGAACCATACAGAACAACCGGTAATATAACTGTTTTATAAATTCTAACTTTCAGATTTTTTGATAGCAGACTAGATGACAAAAGCTTCTCAACTGAATAATAACAGGCATTTCCCATATTTATTTTGCGTTTAATTTCCTCCCGAGTGTCTTACAGATACTAAAACAAATGCTCATAGACAACAACACACCACAAGAACACATCGAAGAAATCATCCAAATCACAGACATCATAACAAAGCAAAACTATTTCACACACAACAACAAATACTACACCCAAACGGAAGGATTGCCAGTGGGATCACCCATATCTAGCATTCTAGCAAAGATATTTTTGCACAACATAGAACAAACATACATACTCAACAATGAACACAACAAATATGCAGACAACATGATATACTGGCACAGATACGTAGACGACATACTCATACTATACAAAGGAAACAAACGACACCAATACATAAACAAAATACACCCTAAACTCCAATACACACTGGAACTCGAAAACAATAACTCCATAAATTTCTTAGACATCACCATAACAAAAATTGACAACAAACACACCTTCAAAATATACAGAAAACCAACCACCACCACCACACACATACATAACACATCTAACCACCCCACACAACACAAACATGCTGCATTCAGGACAATGGTACACAGATTACTCAACATACCCATGAGCCAACAACACTACAATGAAGAAGTGAACACAATCAAATACATAGCACAAGAAAACGGTTACAATCCAAACATAATAGACAACATCATAACAAAACAAAAACTCAACAAACACAAAACACAACACAAACACAAGAACACAAGAAATACATCACAGTAACATACGAAAACAAAAACACACACAAGATCGCATCCTCATTCAGAAAACAGAAATACAACATAGCATACAGAACAGAAAACACACTACAAAGACATCTCAACACACAAACAACACAAACAAATAAATACAACCACACAGGCGCATACAAACTCACATGCAATAGTTGCGACAGTTTCTACATTGGACAGACAGGCAGATCATTCCAAACTCGATACAAAGAACACATTAAAGCAATAACCAGAGGACACAATACATCTACATATGCCGATCACATAACTAATGCTAACCACACATACAGTAACATAAATACAGACATGGAAATCCTACACATACAACCCAAAAACCAAAAACTCAACACACTAGAACAATATGAAATATACAGACACACTAAAACACACCCTAATCAAATTCTCAACACAGATCAATTTCAGAACACACACACTATTTGACACAACTCTTAATCACACGAACGCACCCATACAACAGGCAGCGAAGTTGACATAGCGCTGAGATGTAGTAGGCTATGAGGATGGTGTGAAGAAGCACCGAAACAACTGTAAGCCGCACATGCTTACATAATTAACACGAGTAAGATCGCCATTTAATCAATTATCTATATTCAAGTGTTAAAAAGTAGTGTACGAAAGTTTTAACATGGAATACAAAGGACTTTTGTATGCGATTTTGGGTCAAAAATCGATTAAATGTCTCCACATTTAAAGGACAAATCTAAAATTCTTTCAGTCATTTATTATCATAATACACTGTTCTCTTAAAAGCGGTTAGGTACAGCTTACATCAGTAAAATTTTGGAAATATTCAACATATTTTCCTCCATTACTGTATCTTGTACAATAATAATGATAATTACTATGTCTAAAACACTGTCCTTCTGCTATATGAAAAAACATTTCTACGACTTAAAATAGATTATGTATATATTTTTCAAAATTCAAAATGGTGGCAGTTCACTGTGCAGCGATGAAGCTACAATAACGGCAGTGAAAACTGAAAGAAAAATGACCGTTGAAAATAACGTTAGACCCGCACTCATTTTTGCCTTGTCAAATAAACACAAGCGATAATTAAAACGCTTACTGTCATACATTTTTGCACGGCAGCACTCATTGCTGCAAAGAGAATATGAACTGACTGAAAGACAATAATATACATTCGGTGAAGTCACTTTCATTGTAGCGGTTATAGAAATAAATTAAAATATACTTGTAAGCAATTTTTAATAATAAATTAATAAATAATAGATAAATAATCAAAAAGACAAAAAAATATTTAGTTCGTAAATTAGACATTTATACTAAAAGAGGCAGAAAAGGGCAACATAAAACTGTGACGTTTCAATCACAAAGGTGTAATTCGTACAGATTTACTTTCAAAATGAAGATAGATTTAACAGCGTCGTAAAATAACCCAATAAAAAAAATAGATTTAACACATTTTAAAAGGCATTCTGCCAGAGTTCCCGTCTCCGTTGACGAGGAACAGTCAGTTATTGACGGGTGACAGAAGGTATAAGATCGGTTAGCTAGAATGCTAAATTCATTAAACCGTTGCAAAGTAAACTTCATGCTTACGTTAGTGAATTTGGTGCCCATGTGTTTTCAACTGATGGGACAGTTCTGTTTTGTAAGGTATGTAAAAAGACAGTTGATCACGAAAAAAAAAAAGTATTTTATAAGTCAGCATGTAGCGTATACTATTATATATCACTTCCACCGGGTGTATACCCAATTGTAGTGTTAATAAACACATACATACATACGTACATACATACATACATACATACATGTGTCAGCTACGAAGTAAAAATGTGAGTTATGTTGATAGAATTTAAATTTATTTCGGAATATGTATGATGAGAACTTTCTTGTGTTAAATATTATTAACGTACCTTGTTAACATGTTTCGACCTATTTTCGGTCATCTTCGGAACTGGTCGTTGTTAGTCTTGGCGCCTCTTGCTTCCTGTGGATGTGTTCGTAGTGTAGAGTCAAAGAGTGTATGTGTTTTGAAGTTGAGTTGTATGTTGTGATTATCGTTGGGGTGTGTTTTCGTGTGTCTGTATATTTCATATTGTTCTAGTGTGTTGAGTTTCTGGCTTTTTGGTTGGATGTGTAGTATTTCCATGTCTGTGTTGATGTCTCTGTAGGTGTGGTTGGCATTTGTGATGTGTTCTGCATATGTGGAAGTGTTTGGTAATTTTGTTATGGCTGTGATGTGTTCTTTGTAACGTGTGCACATATGCAGAACACATCACAAATGCCAACCACACCTACAGAGACATCAACACAGACATGGAAATGCTGCAAATCCAACCAAAAAGCCAGAAACTCAACACACTACAACAATATGAAATATACAGACACACGAAAACACACCCCAACGATATTCTCAACACACAACTCAACTTCAAAACACATACACTCTTTGACTCTACACTACGAACGCACCCACACAGGAAACAAGAGGCGCCAAGACTAACAACGACCAGTTCCGAAGATGACCGAAAATAAGTCGAAACATGTTAACAAGGTAGGTTAATAATATTTAACACAAGAAAGTTCTTATCGTACATATTCCGAAGTTATACAGTGTTAAAAGTTGTGTAATCAAGATGTTAAATTTATTGGTGAAATGTGTTATGCATTTTAAAAATGTATAATGCCTTTTTTTTAATTTATTGTGCCTATTTTTACGTTTTTATTGCCTTTTTTGCCTGCCTATTTTAACTGTTATATACCGTATGCCTAAACATCCGGGGTCTAGTAATAATACATATTATATACATACAAATAGGCGTACAATCGAGGCAAGTGTAATGTGTTCTTTGTCGTTCACAAATTCATAAACAAATGAAATGTGTCACGATACCAAGGGCCTCATTTAACGAGCATCAGAAATGAATGGATAGTTTATGAAATAAATGCCCCTGCATAATGGTGCTGTCATGGTTACGGTTCATCTAGCCGCATTGCTCGATCTCCCGTGTAAGAGATGTCAGTTCGCATGTAGCCTGATTCACACTGACAAGCCTGCTGACAAGCGCGATTTCGCTGTCACGTCAGTGTAAGGGGAGAAGAGAGACATAGACACCTAATAGACTGGAAACGGGGGGAGTGGAGTGGAAATTCAAACGGTTGTGATTCGCTATTTCTCAATACTGCACGCTGTTATTGAATTAAGAATTTAAAAATTCATGTACTGCAGAAATACACAGATGTTCAAATGCGTTTTTATGCTGGATTTCACTATTCAGTTACAAACCGCATGGTTCAGCTCACGTCTATGCAGTATTTTAACTTATAAATTGTTTAAAAATAACACATAATAGTAAATAAAATTAAAATTTCGGGCAAGAAAACTTAGACACGTCAAACGTTGTATTTAGAAATTTTTTGCGAGTATTACCCATATTGTGGGAGTTAGCCTATAACGTCATAGAGAACTTCCCCCCCCCCTCCTCCGTCCTCCCAACTAACACTCTATATCAATTTCTGGATCCGCCCATACGTGCTACATGCCCTGCCCATCTCAAACGTCTGAATTTAATGTCCCTAATTATGTCAGGTTAAGAATACAATGCGTGCAGTTCTGCGTTGTGTAACTTTCTCCATTCTCCTGTAACTTCATCCCTATTAGCTCCAAATATTTTCATAAGAACCTTATTCTCAAATATCCTTAATGTCTGTTCCTCTCTCAAAGTGAGAGTCCAAGTCTCACAACCATACAGAACAACCGGTAATATAATAATAATAATAATAATAATAATAATAATAATAATAATAATAATAATTCTTTATTTATACTGGCAAAGTTAAGGTCATAGGGCCTTCTCTTACACTCTACCAGGTCACAAAGTATACAAGCAGTTAAAATTTAACAAAAAGTTAAAGAACAGAATATTAACATATTACAAAAAATAAGAATAGTAATAATAATAATAATAGCATAATAAAATCGACACTAACCAACATGAAAATAATACTGTAATAGAAAAAAAAGAAAGTAAAATACATTGGAATGTAGTGAAAGCAACTCATTTAGTACAAATGGTTAATATGGAAAATGTAAGGAAGAATATATCATAAGGGAATGTAATAAAATAATACTAAAAAGGAAAATAAATATTAAAATTAATTAAAATTCACGATAAAAATGCTATGATAATAAATTCATCGGCTGATAAAGAGAACAGAAAGGGGAAAGGAAGGAAAGAAATAAATAGCGTATATTTTTACAAAACTATGGCAGAGAAAAGAGCTTATAACTGAAAGGAATCTAATTCAAAAAGTGCAATTTTAATTTATTTTTGAAACTAGACAATGTCCGACAGTCTCTGACATGTTGTGGTAGAGAATTCCAGAGATGAGCTGCAGAGACGGTGAAAGATGAAGAGTAGAAGGATGTTCTGTGTTTAGGAATGGAGAGTGTGATATGGTGTAGTGAGCGAGTATCTATTTCGTGATATGAGGACAAATGTTGAAAACGAGAAGCTAGGTAGCTAGGGTTAGAGGTTTGAAGAATATTGAAGAGTAAAGTGAGTGATATATATGTGTTTTATAAATTTTAACTTTCAGAATTTTTCACAGCAGACTAGATGACTACATTATTATTATTATTATTATTATTATTATTATTATTATTATTATTATTAATATTATTATTATCATTGTACTTTGCAGTGTGATTTTACCTTCTTACTTACTTACAACTGGCTTTTAAGGAACCCGAAGGTTCATTGCCGCCCTCACATAAGCCGGCCATCGGTCCCTACCCTGTGCAAGATTAATCCAGTCCCTATCACCATATCTCACCTCCCTCAAATCAATTTTAATATTATCCTCCCATCTACGTCTCGGCCTCCCCAAAGGTCTTTTTCCCTCCGGTCTCCCAACTAACACTCTATATGCTGTCCTGGGTTCGCCCATGCTTGCTACATGCCCTGCCCATCACAAACGCCTGGATTTAATATTCCTAATTATGTCAGGTGACGAATAAAATGGGTGCAGTTCTGCGTTGTGTAACTATCTCCATTCTCCTGTAACTTCATCCCTCTTAGCCCCAGATATTTTCCTAAGAACCTTATTCTCAAACACCCTTAATCTCTGGTCCTCTCTCAAAGTGGGAGTCCAAGTCTCACAACCATAAAAACAACCGGTGAAATAACTGTTTTATAAATTCTAACTTTCAGATTTTTTGACAGCAGACTGGATGATAAAAGCTTCTCAACCGAATAATAACAGGCATTTCCCATATTTATTCTGTATTTAATTTCCTCCCGAGTATAATTTATATTTGTTACTGTTGCTCCCAGGTATTTGAATTTTTCCTCCTCTTCAAAGGATAAATTTCCATTTTTTATATTTCCATTTCGTACAATATTCCCGTCACGAGACATAATCGTATACTTTGTCTTTTCGGGATTTACTTCCAACACTATCGTTTTACTTGCTTGGAGTAAAAACCCGTATTTTTCCTAATCGTTTGTGGATTTTCTCCTAACATATTCACGTCATCCGCATAGACAAGCAGCTGATGTAACCCGTTCAATTCCAAACCCTCTCTGTTATCCTGGACTTTCCTAATGGCATACTCTAGAGCAAAGTTAAAAAGTAAAGGTGATAGTGCATCTCCTTGCTTTAGCCCTTAGTGAATTGGAAACGCATCTGACAGAACATGTATATGTTACGAGGGTTAAATTGAATCATTGCTGTACAAAATGGCCGTGGTCTTTCGTGTCAACTCATAAAATATTAATTATTGCCTGCTGAAATATCTGACATTCGGCTCTATTGGAAGGCGGTCACATTCGTGGCGCCATTGTGAATGGCTCTTTGAACCTCTTTCCGTGGCTCCCGGCGATCATTTGGGACCGTTTCCTCCATTTCTAGTGTTTCGTTTTGTCTTCATTTCATATCCGCTTGGCCGGCGCGCTGCAACTTTCATGTCTGAATCTGCGTGTTTACGGCTAGGGACGGACTTGGAAATCAGGTCTCCACACTGCTTGGGAATAAAACGGAATAAGCAAGCGTCTCGGCAGCAGTGATAGAGTTGTCATTAATGTGCGCGAAACCTGGTTCGATTCCGTCACACAGCGAACATGAATAATAAATGTTCTACTTGAGGTGTGGAATCAGTACCCTTCACGATTCATTGTAATAAATCAGGCTGAAGACGATGGAAATAATAATAATAATAATAATAATAATAATAATGATAAAGAAAAAGTATATGATTATGTCTCGTGACCAGAATATTGTACGAAATGGAAATATGAAAAATTGGAGATTTATCCTTCGAAGAGGTGGAAAATTTCAAATATCTTGGAGCAACAGTAACAAATATAAATGACACTCGAGGGGAAATTAAACGCAGAATAAATATGGGAAATGCCTGTTATTATTCGGTTGAGAAGCTTTTGTCATCCAGTCTGCTGTCAAAAAATCTGAAACAAGTTATAAAACAGTTATATTACCGGTTGTTCTTTATGGCTGTGAAACTTGGAGTGTCACTTCGAGAGAGGAACAGAGATTAAGGGTGATTGAGAATAAGGTTCTTAGGAAAATGTTTGGGGCTAAGAAGGATGAAGTTACAGGAGAATGGAGAAAGTTACACAACACAGAACTGCACGCATTGTAATCTTCACCTGACATAATTAGGAACATTAAATCCAGACGTTTGAGATGGGCAGGGCATGTAGCACGTATGGGCGAATCCAGAAATGCATATAGAGTGTGAGTTGGGAGACCGGAGGGAAAAAGACCTTTAGGGAGGCCGAGACGTAGATGGGAAGATAATATTAAAATGGATTTGAGGGAGTTGGGATATGATGGTAGGAACTGGATTAATCTTGCTCAGGATAGGGACCGATGGCGGGCTTATGTGAGGGCGGCAATGAACCTGCGGGTTCCTTAAAAATGAATTTGTAAGTAAGTATTATTATTATTGTTGTTATTATTATTATTATTATTATTATTATTATTATTATTATTGTACACAAATTGGTAATATTTTCGTAAGAATCAACTATTTTCCGTAAAATGTTATAGTATTAAATCTTGTAATTAATCATTTTAATCTGTGTTCTTCATTTTGTTGTTATCTCAATTATTTAATTTGTACCACATTTGTTCATTTTATTGTATTAATAGTATCAGTGTGCGGAACTTTTATTGGCCAATGACTGTTGTCCAGCACATAAATAAAAATAAATAAATAAATAAATAAATAAATAAATAAATAAATAAATAAATAAATAAATAAATAAATAAATTACACTCAATGACCAAAACCTCCACCAGAAACTTGTTGGGCCCGATCGTTTCACTGTTCACGTGTATTTTGAATAATTTAATTTACAAAAGTAAAATATATTCTACCTATATTCTATATTTAAAAAAACAGAATCATTACGAAACCTGTGACACTCATCAAACTTTATTGAGAAAATGGTCCCGTGTTCGTGACCCGATTTTAAAGATTATTCAATGTCGCACGCCAGTCTATCGACACCTCATGGTACGGGTACCCTAAAGAACCACAAAAATTCACAGATTCTTTATAGGTGCGATTTCCAGTAAGTTGGGCATAAGTGCCTAAAAGTGCTTCATTTCTATTAGAGGCACTTTCCTTGTATGCACTGGAGTTGAAAGGAGTGACTCTTCAGATTGGAGTGCTGGGATGAAAGGAGGGTCGGCTCCGTGACGATTGGTCCAGTAATTGACAACGCCTGGACACAATCTAGTCGCCATGCTGGACGTTGGCAATGAAAACAGAATCCATTCAGTGTGTAGAAAAGAAGACCAGCAAGTAAGAGGGTTAAATCTAGAAACCTCTTTATATTTTTTTGGTAAACTGTGGTGAAATCGTATGATTCTCGGCAGGTGAAGTGGAAATTTCTTTCCACCGTCGCTACGGTTGTGTTTCTTGTTTTGCGTTGTGTTACTCTAAGTTCAAGGCATCCTGTCTGATGCTAGGGATGGTCGCTCATTCTGAATTCTTAATGCTCAATAGACATACTTTCTTTATTAAAGTCGGACAGTAACAAACACTTGTCAGTTGATAAAGATATAGATATGTAAATGGATGGGTGGATGGATGGAAGGGTGAGTGGGTGGGCAGATGGATAGCTAAGTAAGTGAATGAGTGAGTGGGTGGGTGGATGGATGGATGGATGATTGGATTGATGAATGAATGGATAGTTAAAAAATATATAGTTGATACAGATGTAGAAAAGCACGTGCAGATAGATAAGACAGATACGGATGAATTTGATTGGATGAAAGGTTAGATTATTGGATGTAGGGATGGATAGTTAGACAAATAGATAGATGATACAGATGTAGATAAATACATACAGATAGAGAAGATAGATATGGATGAATAATTGGATTGTTGGATTATGGGTGGATGGATGTATAAATGGACGGACGAAAGGAATGTATAGATGGGTAGAGGATGGATGGATAGTTAGATAAATGGATAGATGATACAGATGTAGATAAATACATACAGATAGAGAAGATAGATATTGATGAATAATTGGATTGTTGGATATGGATGGATGGATGTATAAATGGATGGACGAAAGGAATGTATAGATGGGTAGAGGATGGATGGATAGTTAGACAAATAGATAGATGATACAGATGTAGATAAATACATACAGATAGAGAAGATAGATATGGATGAATAATTGGATTGTTGGATTATGGATGGATGGATGTATAAATGGACGGACAAAAGGAATGTATAGATGGCTGGATGGATGGATAGTTAGATAAATGGATAGATGATACAGATGTAGATAAATACATACAGATAGAGAAGATAGATACTGATGAATAATTGGATTGTTGGATTATGGATGGATGGATGTATAAATGGATGGACGAAAGGAATGTATAAATGGGTGGATGGATGGATGGATAGTTAGACAAATGGATAGATGATACAGATGTAGATAAATACATACAGATAGTGAAGATAAATACTGATGAATAATTGGATTGTTGGATCATGGATGGATGGATGGATGTATAAATGGATGGGCAAAAGGAATGTATAGATGGGTGGATGGATGGATGGATGGATAGTTAGACAAATGGATAGATGATACAGATGTAGATAAATACATACAGATAGAGAAGATAGATATGGATGAATAATTGGATTGTTGGATTATAGATGGATGGATGTATAAATGGACGGACGAAAGGAATGTATAGATGGATGGATGTAGGGATGGATGGATAGTTAGACAAATGGATAGATGATACAGATGTAGATAAATACATACAGATAGAGAAGACAGATACTGATGAATAATTGGATTGTTGGATTATGGATGGATGGATGTATAAATGGACGGTCGAAAGGAATGTATAGATGGATGGATGGATGGATAGTTAGATAAATGGACAGATGATACAGATGTAGATAAATACATACAGATAGAGAAGATAGATACTGATGAATAATTGGATTGTTGGATTATGGATGGATGGATGTATAAATGGACGGTCGAAAAGAATGTATAGATGGATGAATGGATGGATAGTTAGATAAATGGATAGATGATACAGATGTAGATAAATACATACAGATATAGAAGATAGATATGGATGAATAATTGGATTGTTGGATTATGGGTGGATGGATGTATAAATGGACGGTCGAAAGGAATGTATAGATGGGTGGATGGATGGATGGATAGTTAGATAAATGGATAGATGATACAGATGTAGAGAAATACTTATAGATAAGATATATATGGATGAATTTGGATGGATGGATAATTGGATTGTTGGATTGATGAGTGGATGGATGTACGGAGGGATGGAAAAATAGTTAGATAAATGGATAGATGATACAGATGTACAAAAATACATATAGATGGATAACATCGATATGGAAGAATTTGGATGGATGAATGGTTGGATTGTTGGATTATGGGTGGATGGATGTATGAATGGACGGACGGACGGATGATGGATGGATGGATAGTTAGAAAAATGGATAGATATAGATGTAGAAAAATACATATAGATAGATAAGATAAATATGGATGAATTTGGATGGATGGATGATTGGACTGTTGGATTGATGAATGGGTGGATGTACGGAGAAATGGGTGGATAGTTATATAAATGGATAGATGATACAGATGTAGATGAAAACGAGTGAATTTGGATGAATAGGTCTATTGTTGGATTGAAGATGAATAGATGGATAGATTATACACGTAGATAAATACGTATAGATAGACAAGATAGCGATGAATTTGGATGGATGACTGGAAATAGACAGACATACAGGGGAAAGAGACAGATATACAGGTAGACAGCTAGATGGATGGCTGAACAATATGGATGGAAGCATAAATGGAGAAGAGAATCAGTGGATAGATGTGCATATGGGCAGATGACTTGATGTTATGATGATGATGCTTGTTGAAATGAAATAACTTCACTGAAACGGCTTTAAGTTAATGAATAATGTAATTTCAATACGAGTACGTCAAAAACTTGAAAATCTTATTTTTATAGAGTATTTTTGCAGCAGGCACTTTGAACGTACCTCGCAGGCCAAACGTCTCTGTCTTTTGTTCTGTGGACCTGCTTTTTTATTCATGTTTTGTCCATCACATCGTCATTTCAATATTTTACCTATTTCATATTTTTCTTATCTGTCCTGTATCCCTCTCATCCAGGATCTTTAGAGTTTTATTATTATTATTATCATTAATATTATTATTAATATTATTATTATTATTATTATTATTATTATTATTATTATTATTACTTACTTACAAATGCCTTTTAAGGAACCCGAAGGTTCATTGCCGCCCTCACATAAGCCCGCCAGCGGTCCCTATCCTGTGGAAGATTAATCCAGTCTCTATCATCATATCTCACCTCCCTCAAATCCATTTTAATATTATCCTCCCATCTACGTCTCGGCCTCCCTAAAGGTCTTTTTCCCTCCGGTCTCCCAACTAACACTCTATATGCATTTCTGGATTCGCCCATACGTGCTACATGCCCTGCCCATCTCAAAAGTCTGGATTTTAAGTTCCTCATTATGTCAGGTGAAGAATACAATGCGTGCAGTTCTGTGTTGTGTAACTTTCTCCATTCTCCTGTAACTTCATCCCGCTTAGCCCCAAATATTTTCCTAAGCACCTTATTCTCAAACACTCTTAACCTATGTTCCTCTCTGAGTGAGAGTCCACGTTTCACAACCATACAGAAAAACCGGTAATATAACTGTTTTATAAATTCTAACTTTCAGATTTTTGGACAGCAGACTGGATGATAAGAGCTTCTCAACCGAATAATAACACGCATTTCCCATATTTATTCTGCTTTTAATTTCCTCCCGAGTGTCATTTATATTTGTTACTGTTGCTCCAAGATATTTGAATTTTTCCACCTCTTCGAAGGATAAATCTCCAATTTGTATATTTCCATTTCGTACAATATTCTGGTCACGAGACATAATCATATACTTCGTCTTTTCGGCATTTATTTCCAAACCTATCTCTTTACTTGCTTCCAGTAAAATACCCGTGTTATCCCTAATAGTTTGTGTATTTTCTCCTAACATATTCACGTCATCCGCATAGACAAGAAGCTGATGTAACCCGTTCAATTCCAAACCCTGCCTGTTATCCTGAACTTTCCTAATAGCATATTCTAGCGCGAAGTTAAAAAGTAAAGGTGATAGTGCATCTCCCTGCTTTAGCCCGCAGTGATTTGGAAAAGCATCAGATAGAAACTGACCTATACGGACTCTGCTGTATGTTTCACTGAGACACATTTTAATTAATCGAACTAGTTTCTTGGGAATACCAAATTCAATAATAATAGCATATAATACTTCCCTCTTAACCGAGTCATATGCCTTTTTGAAATCTATGAATAACTGATGTACTGTACCCTTATACTCCCATTTTTTCTCCAATATCTGTCGAATACAAAAAATCTGATCAATAGTCGATTATTATTATTATTATTATTATTATTATTATTATTATTATTATTATTTATGCATTTAAAAACTGGTAAACAATATCACACGCATACTAACGTCAACTACTATAAAATTCATTCTTCTTCAAGAAATAAAATCATCGTATTGCATGCCAGATATCGAGAGTAAAAACTGTTCGGATTGCTGATTTCATTTGTTTCATATCTAAAAGAGTTCAATTGTTTGCAAGTGCTCCTGTTGCTGAGGTTACAAGTGGTTTGATGATTGTGGTGTGTGCTGTTTGGACATTCAATGTATTTATTGATTTTTTGTCGCACGGCTGGATTGCAGACCACTGTTTGATGGAACTGTCACGTACGTACAGTGCAGGTAGCCTACCTCTTCGGCTGCTTGCTGTACAGCAGCCATATGCCTGGTTTATTAGCCTGAATTGTTGTGTCAGTTTTTATCGCTCTGCCCCCAACACAACTTCAGCCGCTCACTTTCTAGTATAGAGTAGTGGCTTGTGCAGCAAATGCTGCAAACTAAGTTCATTAGACGTTCAAATAAAAATCTTTCAGATTTATTTACAATAAAGAATACCAGACATTTTTGAAAGTTATTTGCTTCCATAATAATGAAACATACTCCCTCTGGATGTTTTTTTTATGCCAAATACTTTTTCTTGAACTTATCCACCTTCAGTTTTTGAGTTTCAACGCGAAAACGCAAGTAACAATGTCAGGACGATCAGTGGGTTTTTATGTGGGAGTACAGCAATAGCTATTTCAGGTCATTGTGGATTGTAGGTGAAAGTTAAAAAAAAATCAGGTTTGCCATGCTTTCGAACAATAGCATAGCATCTTGGAATAGCTGCTGCATGGAGAACTTGAAATATAGAGGGTAAAATCATTTTATGCTCGACCATGCCGAAATGTACTAAGTATACACCTGGTAGCTATCCTTTAATGCATGTCATTAAAGTACACCTACTCATTAAAGTACAGGTCTTCAGCCAATGATAACTCAGCTTACATGTGTTCAGCCAATGACAAGTCAGCTTTGTACCGTTATAAAACCGCAAGTATCGATTATTCTCGGATATGCAATCGAAAGATAATTAGCGAAAAGTCACGGAGGCTGGAAATCCAATACTGTCGCAGAAGGTTATGTTCTGTTACTATAATAATTAGCGTTAATTGTAAATAATATTCAAATAAATTCAATTTGTCATCTCGTTTTTCAATGTCGAATTCAATAATCAAGGTTATAATATTATAATATTATCAAGTTTAACGGGACTACGTCAAGGTCAATGACATTATTGTTCCTCGGAAAAAATCAATACTTTCACGTCTGCGCACATCTCACAATTCACGATCTAGAACAAGGTCACTTCCGATCTTGTCAGATACAAATAAAATGTATACATCTGAATACCGGTAATTTCAAGTTAGAAATATGGTCGAGCATAAAGAGTCGTATGAAACTCGCCTATAATGGTAATTAAGAAGCTCGTATGAAAATTATGAAACTCGCTTGCGCTCGTTTCATAAATATCCATACTAAATTCTTAATTACTATCATTATAGGCTCGTTGCATAATGTACTATTACCTTGCTAAGTGATGTTGCTGAAATGATCGGGAGACTACAAAATTTTGTAGGCCTCTTATTTTATCAGTAAGTAATACCTTTTGGTCTTTCCTTAGGAACTTTAATTTTTGCGCTCTCTCGAGCCAATATTGAAGAGAATGACGCATATAAATATCTAAACCTCACCGCCATTAAGTATATGAAAAGACCCAACTCCACTTGATTAATAACTATAAAAATATTTGATTTCTAATAACAATATTATCTTACGTAAGTTTTGTAGTCTTATGTATAAATAATAGCCGCCACTCAGTAAATTATAGAAATGAAGATCTAATTTAAGATATTCTCTATGTCTACTTATATAGCCTAACCCCAAAACGTTTCACTTTCATATCATCAGTATCGTATTAATATGTATAATTAATGAAAAATAGTCACATCATGGCATTAACTATAATAAAATTTCATTTCTAATGGTAATAATGTCATCAAACCACCTCAAGTTTTGTAGTTTTTAATATTTAATATAAAGGGTAAAATCATTTTATCTTGTTAAGAGATCTTGCTGAAATGATAGGGAGACTACAAAATCTTGTAGGCCTCATATTTTATCAATAAGTAATATCTTTTGGTCTTTCCTTAGGAACTGTAATTTTTTCGCTCTCTCGAGCCAATACTGAAGAGACTGACGATTATAAATATCTAAACATCACCGCCATTAAGTATATGAAAAGACCTAACATCAGTTGACTAATAACCATAAAAATATTTGATTTTTAATAAAAATATTATTATCTTACGGTAATATCTAATGGTAATAATGTCATCAAACCACCTCAAGTTTTGTAGAATTTAATATCCAATACACAGCTGTACTCAGAAAATTACACACCGCAGAATCAAACCTGTAAAAAATGGTGGTAAGTCTTGAAGTTTTTAATAACCAATTGAATTTGAGCTCTAAATATGTCAGCAATCCTGCAGGTCATAGCCTTCGTGTAATAGCCTATTGTTTACTCTAGGGTGTTTGTGTTTTGTTTTATTCTGAAATGCCATTATTTCTTAAAACTGACAACAGATGAATTTTAGAAAATAGGAAAATTATGTAGAAAAATTAACATTTCACTGAAAATTACTATTTTTCTGGAAAACTTTGGGTTCCAAGCTTCAAAATGTGAGGTCATTTATTAAAATCCGTTCAGCCGTTTTCCCGTAATTACCATTACCAGTTCAAATTATATATATAGATTTTGAAGTTAATTTATGGTACTGTGTTGTCAGTTCCATAAATGTGTCTCTTAAATATATCATCTGTTTCTGAAGATGCATCAATATTATTTGAATTATTTTATTTATTATAAAGGAACAACATTTTGATTGGGGGTGAATTTTTATGACTGACTGCCTTTGATCTAGGACTCTGGAAAAGTACTTTTTTTACGTGACTTAACAAATGGAGCATAAAAGAGAATTAATAAATACATACAAGAAGAATCGATTTGTTTGTTTGTCAGTATTCTCCTGAGAAATAAAATTGTGCATACTGATCTCCTTATGTTGGAGAGGCTTCATATTAAACATTGATCTTAGCTGCAATGTTGGTGTCCGAATAGGGCAAGAGTTTTTAAACGGTTTAAAATAGGCCTACATAAAGTAAATGTTAAATATTAATTCTGAATATTTCAACTACATATTGTGGATCTTTAAGTTTTGGGTCCCATTGAGGCATATTCTAATTTACTTCTAACTAAACCAGGGACCGTCAAGTGACTACACTCTCGTGCGTACGTACAAACCCTCAAGCCCTGACGTACGGCTGAGGGCAAGGGTAGCTGCTTCCACAGTGGCGGAGCTAAGAACTTGTATGTGAACCAAATTTGTGATAAGAATGTAAATTAATTTCAGCTTTTAATTGAAGCACGCTTTCACTGTTAATTGCACTATACTGAAAAACAGTACTCTATACAATTTTGTACAGTTAACTGAGTAGCTTAATATCAAAGACGAACATCTGTCGACTCCATAGTTTTGATCTAGAGGCAATTTTTTAATTCACAGTGTTCTTTGTAATATTCAACACAATTTATTTTATAAATGTAGTGTTAGAGTTTGCATATGGTTTCACTATAACTGGAAAGAGCACGAAAAATTGTATAAAAACCACAGCTATCTAAATTTCGATTGAGGTCAGATGTCCGTCTTTGATATTAAGCTACTCAACTATATACGAAACAAATTTTTGCATGTTTGCACAATAATGAAACAAAACAAAATATACACTTTTATACAGATTAATATACTATTTGTCTTCTTCGCATTGCTATACAATTCAATTAACAAAATAAAACAACAGTACAAACGTTGTCATTCAAATACAATTCTCTAATAATAGTTCTTTTTCTTAAACATCAGAGATCCGCTGCGATTTTTGCAGTTTTCTGTTAGTAAGCAGCTTTTTAATTCTCGGGGCTATTGTTTTAGTACCAGCCAATCGCAAACATGCTTTCAATTGTTCATCACTTAGTTGTTTCTGTGACGTGACTTTGTAAACTTCATTAAACAAAATAGTGTTTCGCATACGTAGGTTGTCCCGAACATTTACAACGTTCTTGCAGCAAGATTGTACTGTTTAGGAAACCTTTCTCGTGGAAAACAAGTATAGAAATGGTTAATACTTTTTCTGTTTTGATACTTATCCTTTAGCTCAATATCGCTTTGTAAATCAAGTATTTCTAATTGTAGTTCAGCAGGAATATCCAGGACACTCACTGAAAAAGATATTGCAAATATCTTAAATTGTTGTTCAAGATCTCTAATATCCTCAAATCTACGTTCGAAACTTCGCACAATTGTTGCATTATTCTTATATATTCTTTCATGTCCAAGGCTTGTAACAGGTTTCCCATGTACATCCATAAATAAGGCAGTTTCATTTCTAAGTGCGAGAAAACGTTCCAGAATTTTTCGACTTCACCACCTTACCTCGGTATGGTAGAGTAAATCCCCATACTGTTAATACCATCAAGCAGTGCCCTGAAGTCCCTGTGATTGAGTCCTTTAGACCTTATGAAATTAATTGTTCGCATAACAACATCCATTACATTGCTAAGGTTCATGTTTTTAGCACATAAATATTCCTGGTGCAAAATGCAGTGCACCGGTGCCCCCAAGCGACCTCGATAGGTTCCACCACTGACAGACTGCAGTGTACAAGTGTACTGCCAGCAGTGGAAGCCGTAAGCAGGCCTGTACGCCCTCTCGCGATCTTGACTCGACTTGGCGGAGCCTGAACTAAACTGTTGTACAGTAGAGTCAGCACAGAGGGATTATTACACATTTTTTGAATTTCTTATAACAAATTCAAAAGCTTTAGAAGCAGAATTAACAATTGACGTAATATGTGACTTAGAATTTGAAGTTTCTTTCATTTTTTCATTTCATTTATTATATTCCATATATCTTACATTAGCAATGAAGCTTTAAGATGTGGACCAAGTCAGAATTTTACAAGATTACAATTACAATTTTTTTTTTACAATTTTTTACAATTTTTTGACGAGATGTAGTGAGATAAGATGGGGCCGAGGATTCCCCAACAGATTACCTGGCATTTGCCTTATAGTTGACGAAAACCTCGGGAAGAACTCAACCAGGTAATCAGACCAAACGGAGATGAAGTAAAGTAAGGCCGAGGACTCGCCATAGACCATCCGGCATCAGTCCTACGGCTGGAGAAAACCTCGTAAGAAACCAATCAATTACACCAAACAGGGAATCCAACCCAAGCCCGAGTGCAGCTCCGGATCAGCAGCCCAGCGAGTCTGCCGACTGAGCTACAGTGATGGCTCTACTAAAAATGTACAGTGCATAGCCAATCAGATTATTAAATTTACAAACCCAAAAGATTATTCATTAGTTGAGATGTAAAATGTAATACATAGCAAGTAAATTAATTCAATTTAAAGGCATAAACAATTCAAACAGTTGAAATATACAGAAATTGATAATATGTAATATGCAGATTACTTCAAATTGCAAGCATAAACAATTCATTAATAGAGCTATACAGATTACTATTCAATTTAAACCATATACAATTCGTCAGCCATACTATACAAACATATACAATATATAGCAAACAATTAAATTAAATTTAGAAGCATATTTTCCTTAAGCTATAGAAAATTGTACAATTTATATCAAGTAGATTAATTCAATTTATAAGCTTAAACAATTCATCAGTTGAGCTATACAGACTACTATTCAAATTACAGCATATACAATTCATAAATTAAGCTAAACATAAATATATAATACATAGTAAACAGAATTGTAAAGTATTACGCCTCAATCCTTAATTGTTGATACTGATTTTAAACGGTACGTCGTTTATAAAATAATCGATAGTTTCTTCACTTCCCTTCCACGAAAAACTTATGTATTTATATTAGTTTGGGTTAAGCAACAGACAATTGTTTTTACACCAAGATGCAACATTATTAACATCTGTTTGCAAATTCATTACATCTATTGGATCTGATATAGAATGGAATAGGTTTAAAGCTTTAACAAATAAGAGGCAGTTTGAGTGAACTATTACTTCAAGTAAGTCACACAGGACGGACACTGGAAAGTTTTCTTTTCTCAAACGTACTATCAGGGACTGGAATGCTTTACCTGCAGACTTAGTAAAGACTTTACCAACAACCAAAAATGTATTTAAAAATAGGCTTAAGGACTTTACTAATGGACGGTAGTATATTATGCACACTATTTAAAGGGTGTAATTGATGTTTTGTTATTTGAAGTGTTGCATCAGTGAAGAAGTGTGTTGTGTCAGTGAAGTGTGTTGTGTAAGTAAAGTGTGTTTGTGTCAGTGAAGTTTTATAGTTTACAGTGGCAGTGCAAAGTGTTTGAACAGTGAAATGTTTTTGAAGTGTTAGTGAAATCAGGATAGTATCAGTGAAATGTGTCGTAGTTCCAGTGCAGTGAGTGAGTTTACAGCGAAATGAGTGTAGTGCTGAAAGGTACTTGTGCAGATATGAACATATCATACTCGTGGGTTTTAGTTCGAACTTAGGATTAAGATACAAATTAGATTTACTTTAAATGTTACTATAAGTGATCGTGCTTCATTTAATTTAGGATGCTGGTTATTATTATTATTATTATTATTATTATTATTATTATTATTATTAGGCCTATTATAATTAATTGTTATTATTACTATTAATTATTATTAGTATTATTATTACTATTAATTATTATTAGTATTATTAATGTATTATTAATTGTATTTTTTATTAATTGTGTTTATTATGATTTTGTCATTAATGAGTTATTACTTACCACTGTCATCGGGTGTTTATCCATTTGCAGTGTGAGTAAATAAATACATATAGGTTACATTACGTCTCATAACTAGACAGTGGATGCGGGATGACTTATCGTTGAATGTAGGTGCACATTTACTATACAGGGTGTTTAAAAAATACGGGGCATAATTTCAAGTATGTAGCCTATTTCCCACATGTAGACAATCAAAATAGTTCATTACAACATGTGTCCGGAAATGCTTCATTTCCGAGTTATGGCCTTTACAACATTGAAATTCACCGGAAAGTTTTTCTTTCCGCAGGTCGTTGTCATTACAGAAGATGTTCAAAATTTCCACCTCCTGCTTGAATACAGACCTCACATCGATGTCTCATTGACCTGCGAACACGATCCCAAACTCCAGGAGTATTGCGTATGTCCTCAGAACATGCCACAATTCGATTCCGAAGGGATTCCAAATCAGGCACCGGAGACGAATAAACCAACGATTTTAAATGGCCCCACAAGTAGAAATCGAGAGGGTTCAGATCAGGTGAGCGTGGAGGCCAAGCAATTGGGCCACCTCTACCTATCCATCGATCAGGAAACCTTCGATCCAAGTACCGGCGAGCCGTACGACTGAAGTGTGCAGGAGCGCCATCATGCAAGAAGTGAATGTGTTGACGATTGATCAGTGGAGTGTCTTTTAAAACATGACGTATGGTGTTTTCCAGGAAGTTTGTGTACGCCTGCCCCGTAAGTCTGTTTACAAGTACATGGGGTCCAACTAATCGATCACCAATGATATCGGCCCACATGTTGAGGGAGAACCGCACCTGGTGATGAGATGGAACAGTTGCACGTGGGTTTTCATGCGCCCAAACATGCTGATTGCGGAAATTTGTTATGCCATGTCGTGTGAACTGTGCTTCATCTGTAAATCATACTAAGGCAGGAAAGTTCGGATTTACACCACACTGCTGCAAGAACCACTGACAGAACCTAACTCGTGCAGGGTAATCTGCTGGTGACAGGGCCTGTACACGTTGCAAATGATAAGGATACAATTGATACTCTTTCAACAGTCTCCAGACAGTCGTATGAGGAACATTGACTTGCAACGCTACCCTTCGTGTGCTGATAGAAGGAGTCATGTTCACAGCCTCCAGAATCTCCTCCTGTACTTCTGGAGTTGTAGATCTTGGTCGTCCCCTTCCCAAACCAGGAGAGTTAAATTTTCCATACTCGCACAGACGGTAATGGAGACGTACAAATGTCTTCCGATCTGGACATTGTCGCTGTGGGTACCTCTCCTGGTACAAACGACGAGCCAGCGCAGCATTGCCGTCCGCCTTACCGTACGTGAAGTGTATCTCTGCCAGCTCTTGATTTGAATACATGTCGCACAGTCTAATCCCTACACAACACTGAATGTAACCTTCGCCTCGGAATGAACTGTCAGAGTGCCCTCTTAATGTCTCCTTTGACGGCAACGACCTGCGGAAAGAAAAACGTTCCGGTGAATTTCAATGTTGTGAAGGCCATAAAGCATTTCCGGACACATGTTGTAATGAACTATTTTGATTGTCTACATGTGGGAAATACATACCTGAAATTATGCCCCGTATTTTAGAAACACCCTGTATGTTGTTTTTTTTCTCATTCAGACCATTGGCTCAACAGGTTTTAAACATAAACAGACTACGTCAACATGCTACTGTATCTCCGTACAGTCAGAAGGAAAAGAAAAATAACGTACTGTACTACGTACCTTACAAGTTCAGTCCTCGTCATCATTGATGCAATTACCAGCGTTGCAGTAAACGACGATATATTCTCGTAAGTTGTCGAAGCTGATCGTCTTCGCCTATCGCTTAAACAGTTTCTGTATCGAGAGAATTTATGAAGAAAACCTCTGAAACGGGGATCACTCAATTTCTCTAGAGGAATATTTGTACTGAGCATCATGTTGCACGTGTCGTTAGACCCGCACAACTAAATGATGATGATGATGATGATGATGATGATGATGATGATGTAGAAGGTTCCTCAGATTTCAATTCAACGGATTTCCTGTGCGATGTACCGTTGCAATGTTTCTCTATAGCCTGAGTTGTTCTGGTTTTTATTTCAATTTTACATACATTACACACGATATTGTCTTCGTTAATAAGTTACATAAAATGTCACTCTCATACTTCTTAATTGCATTTCGTGTCTCTGAGCGAATTTAACGTTTTGACTTCGACATTATGAGTGGATCAGCACTACACTATTCAACTCGTACTAAATACTTGAGCAGGATAACACAGCTGCATACATTGCGTTGCAATGTGGACCGGGGTTCCTTCGTTATGTACGCTGCTGTACTCGCCAGGTACACAAAAGACGAAGGATGTGGCACGTGTCATATACTCCGATACGAAACAACTTCACTTTTCCTTAAGTCATCCCGCATACACTGTCTGCTTATAAGCAAAATCAAAAGGAGTCCTAAATTAGAAAAGGCGTTCTAAACAAGCAAATCTATACTAATAATAAATCTGTAGCCGAAATTTATCTGGTAATTTTCGATTTTTCAAAAATAATTGGTCCTAACATATATAATTAACCACCCTGAAACCGAAAATCGCTTTCTTGAAATTTTTGTTTGTATGTCTGTCTGCCTGTGTGTTTGTTACCTTTTCACGCGATAATGGCTGAACGGATTTCGATTAAAATTGGAATATAAATTAAGTTCGTCGTAACTTAGATTATAGGCTATATGGCATTCAAAATACATTATTTAAAAGGGGGGTTATAAGGGGGCCTGAATTAAATAAATCGAAATATCTCGCTTATTATTGATTTTTGTGAAAAATGTTACATAATAAAAATTGCTTTAAAAATCATTTCCGATACGTTTTATTCTTTAACAAATTTTGATAGGACTGATATTTAATGAGATAAATGAGTTTTAAAATTAAAATAACTGCCATCTAAGGCCGTGTAATGAATTAAAAAACAAATGACTCCGTCTATAAGCGGCCTTGGACAGCAACAATCGAAAGCTATGAAAGATAGCCTACAGATAACGTTTCTGCGTTTCTATGAAGTAATATCAGAAGCTTAATTAACCGATTTGTATAATTAATTATTAATTCACCATTGGAAAATGTAGTTTCTCTAAATGGACATAATGCTATAATGTTATCACAGTAACTCCTGAGTGAATCGAGGACAGGTAAGATTAAAATAGATTCTTATGCACAGAAAACTTGATAGGCTATTCTGTATATTCGTTTCCTGTATTTCCTAAACTAATTTTTATGACCAAATGAGTGGTCTCTGGATCAAAATGATCGCATTTTAATTTGTTAATTAAATTTAAATTAAGTAACATAATAAACGATTTATCCTTCTATCAAACACGAATGTTCCCTGGATCAAATGTCCTATTTTAATTATGTAATTACTTTATATTTATTTCTAACGGGTGCAACGGAGCGCACGGGTACGGCTAGTAAATAAATAAATGAGGAAGTATATATATGAATAGATAAACAACAAATGAGTAAACAATTAATAAATAAACAAATAAATAAATTAGTAGTTGTGGTGGCGGTAGTAGTAGCAGTACGTAGGTAGTTTTTACAGCTGTCCCGACCATTTTCTTCAATTCGTTTGGAAGTCGCTCATGTGAACAGACCTCCCTGACATCCTGGCGGATATAAGTTGAATGGTATTGCGTATTTCTTAAGTAACCGGACAGATCTGCTCCCCCTGCCAGTGAATCTGAATACATAGACAGTATGAGGAATTCCCGGTCGATCGCGCTTGTGTGGATCGACTTTCCATCGCATTGACCCCGCTGTTGGTCATGTAGATACGAGAATATGAGATAGCGAGGTCGGAGCTAACAAATTTTTCTCTTCTCTTTTTCACATAAGTGGATTGCTGCTAGGCAAGGTTAGAAGACAAGAATAGAATCATGATAAGATGATATACCTCGGAGAACAGGTTTCGTATTGGGAGTCATTTCTCGGAGAAACCGCAGTCTGGCCGGTTGGTTAATGCCATAGCAACAGAATGAGGAGGCCCTTCGGTATGGGGCTCCAGAGACGATCTCTACGGGGAGGGGCGTGACGCCGCCGCCGGCGTGACCAGAAAACTGCGTCATCGATCCGTAGCAAACAAACGAACATCACACATGCATCCGCGATCTGATTCTTAACACGGGCAAGGGGAAAAAAATCTCACACTGTTCCCATGCATTGAAATATTCTGAAAAAAAAAAAAATCTACACGCTAATCTTCTTCTTCTTCTTCTTCTTCTTCGTGTATTCCTGATTTATTCTTTAACACTTTTTGAGGCATAAAACTTCAATAGAGAAAGCCAAAATCATCAACTATGGATTCAGAAATCGGGTAAATCGAAAATCATGCAGTTACCAAGGTGCAAGACTATTGCTTGAGATAACATGATACAACACACGACAAAGAACAAACAACAGTTTCTATGAAAGGAAGTTACAGAGTAGGCCTAATATACAGAGTGATCCATGAGGAGTTACCGTCACTTATAAGCATATTTTTAAGAGATTCTATGAAAGGAAGTTATAGAGTAGGCCTAATTACAGGGTAATCCATGAGGAGTTACCTCACTTATAAGCATATTTTTAAGAGATTCTATGAAAGGAAGTTACAGAGTAGGCCTAATATACAGGGTAATCCATGAGGAGTTACCTCACTTATAAGCATATTTTTAAGAGATTCTATGAAAGGAAGTTACAGAGTAGGCCTAATATACAGGGTAATCCATGAGGAGTTACCTCACTTATAAGCATATTTTTAAGAGATTCTATGAAAGGAAGTTACAGAGTAGGCCTAATATACAGGGTGATCCATGAGGAGTTACCTCACTTATAAGCATATTTTTAAGACATTCCGAACAAAAATTGTCATACAAACATGGATCCTATTCTCAATATTTTCAGAGTTACATTAATTCGAATTTGTTAATAAAATACCTTCTTTCGTTATTTTTAAGGGTAAAAGAATATTACAGATAGAGAATGAACTATTCAGAAGTATCATTTCTTTAATTTGCTACTATTCTGAAACTAAAAAAGTGTTGTTAATTCCTTGTTGATTTGTACATATTTTTTTTTTCCAACACGACTTCTAGCGAGTTAATTCTTTATAGTTCAGTTTTGCATTATAATGTAGCCTACAGTAGTGAAAAAGAAAACCGGACCGACCCTTGTAGCTGATTTCAGAGCCTTGTTCACTCCAGAGCAGGATAGACTGGTAACTAAGACTTTCATGGTTCGAATCCTGCCTGAGAAGGAAACTTTTTTTTTGTTCTTTATTAAAGGGTGTAAATGATATTTTGTTATTGAAGTGTTGTATCAGTGAAGAATTATTTTGTGTCAGTGAAGTGTGTTGTGTCAGTGAAGTGTGTTGTGTAAGTGAAACGTGTTCCTGTCAGTGAAGCTTTATAGTTTATAGTGGCAGTGCAAAGTATTTGAACAGTGAAATGTTTTTGAAGTGTTAGTGAAATCAGGATAGAATCAGTGAAATGTGTCGTAGTTCCAGTGCAGTGAGTGAGTTGACAGCGAAATGAGTGTAGTGTTGAAAGGTACTTGTGCAGATATGAACATATCATACTCGTGGGTTTTAGTTCGAACTTGGGTTTGAGATACAAATTAGATTTACTTTAAATGTTATTTTAAGTGATCGTGCTTCATTTAATTTATGATGCTCCCTGTTATTATTATTATTATTATTATTATTATTATTATTATTATTATTATTATTATTATTATTGTTATTATTATTAAAAATTATTGTTAGTATTAATTATTAGTATTATTATTAATTGTATTTTTAATCATTAAGTTTATTATTGTCATTATTGAGTGTAATTAGTTACCACTGCCACAGGGTATATACCCATTGCAGTGTGAATAAATACATACATACATACAAATTTATTCCGAATACTTTTCGGTTGCTGGTAAAATTCATGTTCTGGGAATAATAATTTAATTAAGTAGTAAAATATCGCTGAAATCGAAAAGTATTGGGAATAAATTTGAAAGAAGAACAAAAAAAATTTCCTTCCCAGGCAGGATTCGAACCACGAAAGTCTTGGTTACCAGTCTATCGTGCTCTGAGTGAACAGGGCTCTGAAATCAGCTACAAGGGTCGGTCCGGTTTTTTTGCCACTACTGTACAGTCTTAAAGAGTTTATAAGAATGACGTGATTTATAACAATTTTTGTGGTAAATGCGTAAAAAAAACGTAATTTTGTGGTTAAAAATTGAAAATCATTTCTGTGCGAAGCAATTATAGAATTAAAAACACATTTTAACATCAGAACACTAGCCAATTAAAGAAATTATAGTTCATTCTCTAATTGTAATATTCTTTTACCCTTAAAACTAAAGAAAAAAGTTATTTTTGTTTAACAACTTCAAATTAGTGTAACCCTGAAAATATTGAGAATAGGGCCCATGTTTATATGACATGTTTTGTTCAAAATTTCTTCGGGAATTAGCTTCGTAATTGGCGGTAACTTCTCGTGTATCACCCTGTATTTACTTTCCTCAATGCATGCGAAGTATAAAAAAATTATTTTCGAAATATTCATAAGTTAACCTCATGTTGTAAATTTTAATTCGCGAGAGTGTGGCCCGAATAACTTATCCAAAAACACAAGACCTCGCGTGAAGTTTTAATAAGACTATTTGGCGAATAATAAATAACTAATTGATAAAATGAATATAACATAATTTATTATATTACTGTTAAAAGAAACATTTAAGTTGCCACGGTAACAATATATTTGATTGGGCGGTATGGCCTTGGCCTCCTGCAATATGAAATTCATGGATAAACATTTGACAATAGCTGTAGAAGTTATAATTAGTAAAACAGCTAAAGTAAACAAATATTTGAGGTTATAACTAGAGATAGCACAATATGAAGAAGTTTTTTTACAGATCCACAAATACAACTTACACTTCTTAATAATAATAATAATAATAATAATAATAATAATAATAATAATAATAATAATAATAATAATTACTTACAGTGCATCAGTTATTCATAGATTTCAAAAAGCATATGACTCGGTTAAGACAGAAGTTTTATATGATATTCTTATTGAATTTGGTATTCCCAAGAAACTAGTCCGATTAATTAAAATGTGTCTCAGTGAAACGTACAGCAGTTTCTGTCAGATGCGTTTCCAATTCACTGTAGGCTAAAGCAAGGAGATGCACTATCACCTATACTTTTTAACTTTGCTCTACAGTATGCTATTAGGAAAGTCCAGGTTAACAGAGAGGGTTTGGAATTGAATGGGTGACATCAGCTGCTTGTCTATGCGGTTGACGTGAATATGTTAGGGGAAAATCCACAAACGATTAGGGAAAACACGGGAATTTTACTTGAAGCAAGTAAAGAAATAGGTTTGGAATTAAATCCCGAAAAGACAAAGTATATGATTATATCTCGTGACGACAATATTGTACGAAATGGAAATATAAATATTGGAAATTTATCCTTTGTAGAGGTGGAAAAATTCAAATACATGGGAACAACACTAACAAATATAAATGCTACTCGGGAGGAAATTAAACACAGAATAAATATGGGAAATGCCTTTTATTATTCGGTTGAGAAACTTTTATCATCCAGTCTGCTGTCAAAAAATCTGAAAGTTAGAATTTATAAAACAGTTATATTACCGGTTGTTCTATATTGTTGTGAAACTTGGACTCTCACTTTGAGAGAGGAACATAGGTTAAGAGTATTTGAGAATAAGGTTCTTAGGAAAATATTTGGCTAAGAGGGATGAAGTTACAGGAGAATGGAGAAAGTTACACAACACAGAACTGCACGCATTGT
This sequence comes from Periplaneta americana, assembly GCF_040183065.1. Taxonomy (NCBI): domain Eukaryota; kingdom Metazoa; phylum Arthropoda; class Insecta; order Blattodea; family Blattidae; genus Periplaneta; species Periplaneta americana. The sequence continues at coordinate 207,476,424 of NC_091118.1, read as the reverse complement.
ATTCTTCACCTGACATAATTAGGAACATTAAATCCAGACGTTTGAGGTGGGCAGAGCATGTAGCAAGCATGGGCGAATCCAGAAATGTATATAGAGTGTTAGTTGGGAGGCCGGAGGGAAAAATACCTTTAGGGAGTCCGAGACGTAGATGGGAAGATAATATTAAAATGAATTTGAGGGAGGTGAGATATGATGATAGAAACTGGATTAATCTAGCTCAGGATAGGGGCCAATGGCGGGCTTATGTGAGGACGGCAATGAACCTGCAGGTTCCTTAAAAGCCAGTAAGTAAGTAAGTAAGTAAGTAATTAATTAGTTACAAATGGCTTCTAGAGAACTCCGAGGTTCATTGCCGCCCTCACATATGCCCGCCATTGTTCCCTATCCTGAGCAAGAGTAATCCAGTCTCTATCATCATATCCCACCTTCCTCAAATCCATTTTAATATTATCTTCCCATCTACGTCTCTGTCTCATCAAAGGCCATTTTGCTTCAGGTCTTCCAAGTAACAACTATATGCACATCGCTATTCACCCATAGGCCTACGTGCTACATGCCCTGCCCATCTAAATGTCTGGATTTAAAGTTCCTGAAATTATAATGATGATGATAGTAATAATGATGTAATCATCGAATGTATCCTGAGTCCCAGAGTTCGAAATCCCATCACTGATTGACCAGCTAAACATGACATGGGTTCATTCAACTTTCCGCCCAGCAGATGTCTCTAATAGACTGCAAAGAGAAATGAAGCTCTCAGTTCACTGGCTGATTAGGCGCTTGTGTTCAGCTTACTGAAAATTATTGATGTTCAGCGGGCTGTCGAGATACAGCATTGCAGGAGTATGGAGTAGGAATTCCGGCATAGATGTACCGAATTCACAGCCTTAACTATTGTAGTTGCCTTAAAAGATGGCACGACAATAATAAAATAAACTGAATCGGTCGTTTGTAAAATCACATGAGTCCACATTTTTACGAAAATGAGTCACCGGTACTATAGGAAGCACTGTGGGTAGACGCATCATTTCCAGTCAAAACAACATGAGTCCGATCATTACTAAGCATTCTATAAAATCTAAAAAAATACTGAGTTCTCTATGTTGAATCTTTCGTACACTACTTTTAACACTTGAATATAAATAATTATTTAAAAGGCGATCTTACTCGTGTTAATTATGTAAGCATGTGCGGCTTACAGCTGTTTCGGTGCTTCTTCACACCATCCTCAGAGCCTACTATAATCTTTTCGCTGTAAGAAAAATCCTAATATAAACAATAGCACGTGACTAAAGTGAGGCTTCATTGGCCGCCGTTTGGAGCCATAGATTCTCAGTACGTGTTCCCGCCTACTGTTGTACATTCTGTTTCATGTTAAACATTTCCCGTTACTCGTCAAGCAGACCTAACCTCACTACTATGCATTCGTTTGCTTAGGAAACATTTACTTTATAATTACTGTAATTAAATTATCACATAACTTATTATATACATTTAAGACTATTTGTTTTTCTCCGCTTTTGAGTAGGTTTCCACTCTTATGTTTAATAACCACACACACACCGAGGATGCAGAAGCCATACTTCAGTACCACGTGCTTAAGTAAACAACTACGAGCTCAAGTGACGCCAGCTTGTTACAAGAACAGACTACTTTGGTATTACTGTTTGTATTCATCCGCGTTCATAGCACATTACAAAATATAAAAGTAGTTTTTCTTTTACATATCGTTTTACATATGAGTGAAGTTATATGTTTCAGTGTATTTAACAACTAGAATTCAATTTTTTATTTTCAAATAATACAAGATGACAGTTTCCAAATACGGACTATATTTTCCTGCGTCGTGTGAGTGTTTCGACTGTGAGCCAATCACGGGTATGACAGCCACGTGCTTGTGTTTACATTAGGATTTTTCTTACAGCGAAAACAGTATAGATCTCGGCGCTAAATCAACTTCGCTGCCTGTTGTGTGGGTGCGTTCGTGTGATGAAGAGTTGTGTCAAATAGTGTATGTGTTCTGAAATTGATCTGTATGTTGAGAATTTGACTGGGGTGTGTTTTAGTGTGTCTCTATATTTCATATTGTTCCAGTGTGTTGAGTTTTTGGTTCTTGGGTTGTATGTGTAGGATTTGCATGTCTATATTTATGTTATTGTATGTGTGGTTGGCATTAGTTATGTTTCAGCATATGTAGACATGCAATAGTTGCGACAGTTTCTACATTGGACAGACAGGCAGATCATTCCAAACTCGATAAAAAAGAACACATTAAAGCAATAACCAGAGGACACAATACATCTACATATGCCGAACACATAACTAATGCTAACCATACATACAATAACATAAATACAGACATGGAAATCCTACACATACAAGCCAAAAACCAAAAACTCTACACACTAGAACAATACGAAATATACAGACACACTAAAACACACCCTGATCAAATTCTCAACACACAGATCAATTTCAGAACACACACACTATTTGACACAACTCTTCATCACATGAACGCACCCACACAACAGGCAGCGAAGTTGAGATAGCGCTGAGATCTAGTAGGCTCTGAGGATGGTGTCGAATAGCACCGAAACAGCTGTGTGCCGCACATGCTTACATAATTAACACGAGTAAGATCGCCATTTAATCAATTATTTATTTTGAGTTCTTTCAAAACCACGTCAGTCCCGGACTCATGTGGCTTTAACGCATGTGCAGCTATGACGCATTTACTATTATGCACTTCTTTGTGAGGGGTTGGGCCGTGAGTGTAGTTCCAAGAGTTCTGTAGAAGAAAAAATAATCAACAGTGTTCTATGAAAGCACCTCTACCGTATAGAATAGAAATTTTTAATAAAATTACGTCATTTGAAACCAAAAATGAACAAGATGGGTACCTGTGTACCTTTAAGGACTTGTGGAAGTGCATGATATAAAGAGAAAAAGTTCTCGAAGAGAGATCCCAAAGCAACGAACACTGTTTTTTTTTTTTTTGGAGAGATAATATACAATTTATGTTATTTTCTTATTGTGAACTAAAGATATGTCTGTACTCATACATGTCATTAAACATGTATATGAAAATTAATTACTCGCGAATGACTTTTTTTTTAAGTCGGCTATGATATTTTGAATTTAATTTGTGAATGATATAAATCATTTTGAATATGAGATAAAAATAACAATTAAATTGATTGAAAACTGTATAATAATGTATTTCACACTACAACAAACAATAAATTCCATATTTTTGTCAGGATACTGGAATTATTCTTATTGGTACTTATTAAAACAACATGAGTCCAGTCCACACCTGTGGAGTAACGGTCAGCGCGTCTGGCCGCGAAACCAGATGGCCCGGGTTCGAATCCCGGTCGGGGCAAGTTACCTGGTTGAGGTTTCTTTCCGGGGTTTTCCCTCAACCCAATACGAGCAAATGCTGGGTAACTTTCGGTGCTGGACCCCGGACTCATTTCACCGGCATTATCACCTTCATATCATTCAGACGCTAAATAACCTGAGATGTTGATACAGCGTCGTAAATTAACCCAATAAAAAAACAAGAAATTAAAAAATATTTCAAGGTGGTATGAAGTGAGATAATAAGATACAATGCTTTTGTAACCAGAAATACTAATATATGAGATTACCAGATATTCCCTTTACAGCAAGGAATACCTCGATTAACATCCAACCAAGGATGATTGGAACTAACGTCCGTGCATAGCTTCGAGATTCGAATGAAGACCGCTATCACTAAGCTATTCAGATAGCCTGGATTTTTGTTTAATTTCAGAGAGAATACAAATTTTCTTCATTTTATTTTTAAACTAAATACAGGGACATCATTTTATTTTCACTAATACTTGTACTTTCTATTTGGTAAAAAGAAATTGTACCAGAACAATGGAAGGAGTCCATAATTGTACCTATTTTTAAAAAGGGGGACAAAACCAACTGTAGTAACTTTCGAGGAATATCACTTTTGTTGACGTCGTACAAAATTTTGTCCAATATTCTTTTGAGAAGATTAACTCCATATGTAGATGAAATTATTGGGGATCATCAGTGCGGTTTTCGGCGTAATAGATCGACTATTGATCAGATTTTTTGTATTCGACAGATAATGGAGAAAAAATGGGAGTATAAGAGTACAGTGCATCAGTTATTCATAGATTTCAACAAGGCATATGACTCGGTTAAGAGGGAAGTATTATATGATATTCTTATTGAATTTGGTATTCCCAAGAAACTAGTTCGATTAATTAAAATGTGTCTCAGTGAAACATACAGCAGAGTCCGTATAGGTCAGTTTCTATCTGATGCTTTTCCAATTCACTGCGGGCTAAAGCAGGGATATGCACTACCACCTTTACTTTTTAACTTCGCGCTAGAATATGCCATTAGGAAAGTTCAGGATAACAGGCAGGGTTTGGAATTGAACGGGTTACATCAGCTTCTTGTCTATGCGGATGACGTGAATATGTTAGGAGAAAATACACAAACGATTAGGGAAAACACGGAATTTTTTTCTTGAAGCAAGTAGAGCGATCGGTTTGGAAGTAAATCCCGAAAAGACAAAGTATATGATTATGTCTCGTGACCAGAATATTGTACGAAATGGAAATATAAAAATTGGAGATTTATCCTTCGAAGAGGTGGAAAAATTCAAATATCTTGGAGCAACAGTAACAAATATAAATGATACTCGGGAGGAAATTAAACGCAGAATAAATATGGGAAATGCGTGTTATTATTCGGTTGAGAAGCTCTTATCATCCAGTCTGCTGTCCAAAAATCTGAAAGTTAGAATTTATAAAACAGTTATATTACCGGTTCTTCTGTATGGTTGTGAAACTTGGAATCTCACTCTGAGAGAGGAACATAGGTTCAGGGTGTTTGAGAATAAGGTGCTTAGGAAAATATTTGGGGCTAAGCGGGATGAAGTTACAGGAGAATGGAGAAAGTTACACAACACAGAACTGCACGCATTGTATTCTTCACCTGACATAATTAGGAACATTAAATCCAGACGTTTGAGATGGGCAGGGCATGTAGCACGTATGGGCGAATCCAGAAATGAATATAGAGTGTTAGTTGGGAGATCGGAGGGAAAAAGACCTTTAGGGAAGCCGAGACGTAGATGGGAGGATAATAAAATGGATTTGAGGGAGGTGGGTTATGATGATAGAGACTGGATTAATCTTGCACAGGATAGGGACCGCTGGCGGGCTTATGTGAGGGCGGCAATGAACCTTCGGGTTCCTTAAAAGCCATTTGTAAGTAAGTAAGTAAGTAACCTTCGGATTAACTGTTGAGAATCGGAAACACCGTTTGCTACCCCTTTCCACGACTGGGGTTCGATGATACTGTCGTAAAATACAAAAAAACACTTAACTAGGTATAGGAGGGAAGAAAATTAGTTCATCCATTTACGTAAACTAGGAAATATCGCGATTTTGAGTTTGATAATTTCCATTAGGTGTTTGTTTAATCAAAATACAATATTGTATTAACATTTAGTGTTTTTACTCACGAACTGAGCTATCCATTCGGACATATTCAGTATGCAGTGTATATTATACTGTCTACAGCACAATAGCGTACAATATAGAGAATGAAGTTAAATTGAAAAATAATCATAATACGGATATTTAAACACATTTTTGAAAATAGTGGCCGTTCATTTCGATACAGGCTTCAGTTCTTTTGTGCATATTATCTCACTATAGACCTAATTCCAATTACCAATTTCGTCCTTCGTACTAATAACTCATGTTGAAATAATTCTGTACCTACTCTATAAAAGAGTACCTTACGTACTGTAAATTCAATCTTCACTTTTGCCCGATCCGAAAAGATAAAATCACTCAGACATGCTATCTACTGTCCGTCCTAGTGGTTTTATCGCAAGGTCGTAGAAAGAGGGGAAATCACGTGATAGTTAATTGCTTAACGAAGGCCTTTTATTTAAGTTATTTTAAACAGTTGTATAATATTACGTAGACGTCCAATTCCTAACAGAAATTAATGTTTTCAGAAAAGAGCTAAGACAACCCAGCCACTAGCCTTTACAGAGGGGCGAGTAGAAGCGGGTGGGGGAAACCGAGATGCGACGTAGGCAAACGGACGACAGTACCTGTGCGAAAATATGATTCAATATTGAAAGCTCTTTCGTCAGTGGAAAACGCGAACATATTACTGGAACGTACTATACTCACTAACTCAGTACAGTTTACTATGTCCGTAAGGCGACTTTGACTGCATACGCAGCCTTGGTTCTGTGTGTAGAACGATTGGAAGTTTACTAGTAAGGGGAGTGGGAGTGAAGTACATTAAAATAACTCAGGTACATTAAAAATTGAAGTAAAAATAAAATGATGTCCCTGTATATCTAACCGTTCTAACTATATCTGGAGCAATAGACTGTAGGCAAGCTTTGGGGTCAGCGCTATTCCCCGATGTGTAACTTTACACTTAGAACGCCAGAAACATTCTAATGAGCAAGTTTTTGTGTTCCGCGATATTACATTACAAAGTAAACTTGGGTCTCTGTAGATCGATATTTTTGCACCAGTGGATCATTTTAAGTCTCGGAGGGATTGAGGAAGTGACGTAGGAAGCTGCAGCGTCTGCTTCCGTGTAGCAGTGCGGAGATGCCAGCCCTGTAATGTAGCGTCCCTAGGAGAGCCCGCAGAGCTATCAAGACGCTGGCGAGGTTATCTATCTCCTTCAAGAAACCTTATGCCATTGATGAATATCTTCCTCGGCTCTAGCCATGCTAAAATGATCCCTTATTGTAAAGTTAAGGATGGGAAGCATCTGTGACGAAAGACGATTTTTTGTGGTCTTCCGCCATGTATGCTGTTTTATTATTGTCGGTGATCTTCGCAAATATGCTATGCAACCCGTCTCAGTAATGCATGCGATTATTATGAACCTAGTAGAGGTGAACAAAACTAACTGTCGCTCTCGCTCGCTATGTTCGTTGCATTTGTCTTTCGTGACTCGCTCAACATTCTCGAAATAGCATTTGATCGGCGTGGAAAGATTTCGTAACTTTGAATAACATACATCATTGAAATAAATAACATTATAAATGTTTAAATGAGACAGAAAGACAAAACAGAACAGTATCTTAGTTATCAAAATGTTCTGGTTCTATTATATGGTATTACGTATGTTGAGATATAAGTATAGAAAAAACAGTTCCCAAATAAATTTGCATTTCTAAGAAACGTAAAACATAACGTTAATATCTTTTTATTTGAGATTGCAAACTTGATCTCAAACATATGGAAAGAAAATTCCTAGCCTTTTAAGGGGAGAGGATTGTATTTTTTAAAACTTTTTTCCGATTTGGTGTAAAATATTAATTTTTTGTATATAGAGAGCTCATAGCTGGGGCAACTCAACAAAATAAATATATTTTGAAAAAAAAAATTATTTGGGAGCCCAAATTTGAAAAAAATATGCCCAATGCAGGATTGTACTAAAACCGATACATCTAAACCATTTTTAAAGATAGATTCAAACAGTTTTTTGCTATGTATTTGCAAAAGCATGTTCTACAAACTGTCTGTAACAGAATTTTGATATTAGTCCCTACGTTTGTAAAATAAACAATTAAAATTTAATAACAATTTTCTGATTTCCTTTCTTGTAAACAAGCGGACGTATTTTTAAAATGAAATCAATTAACAAAATTCTGTTACAGAGAAAAGATTCCTAATAGTCTAAAGAATGTGTGTTCTAAATTTCATGCATGTATCTTTAATAGTTCAGAAATTATATCCATTTTTGTCTGGCAATGTAGCAAAAAAAATGGAGACACTGGAAACCGATAAAAGTGGGCGTGTGATTTAAAAATCCATAACGCAGGAAGTTTAAAAATGACGTCTCAACATACGATAAGGCCAAAATACCCACAAAATGTTATGCAATGCATTCCACACATATCAAAGGGTATATTAAAGATTTTTTTTTTTTTTTTGAAAATTCAATTTACCGGAAACAACAATAAAAGTGGGCGAGTGATTTAAAAATCCATAACGCAGGAAGTTTAAAAATGACGACTCAACATCCGATAAGGGCACAAATGCCCATAAAATGTTATGCTATGCATTCCACACATATCACAGAGTATTTTAAAGATTTTTTTCTGATTCATTCATTTTTCACCAAAAAATACCATCCTCTCCCCTTAATAAGGGCATAGTAATTAAATAAATACTGGGGAACGGATTATTATACACTGAAAAGTAGAGATAATGTTTCAAATAGGCTACTGATTGTTTATACCAGTGATGTCAAAGCAAGCGCATTTTTCTGACCTTGACGTCGTACGCGGGCATCAAGCGCTAGGTATGGAAGGAGGAAGAATTATGTATATGAATAAGCAGCCTGTTGGATTAAGAAAACAGTGGTGCACAAACTTCAAACGGAACGTGAACTTTTATGTCGTTATTTTTATATGGCTTCTTTCTGTTTGATATTTTCTATATTATTACCTTTAATTCGAGAAAAATTCGTTCCGGCACCGGAAATCGAACCCGAGACCTCTCAGCTCTGCGCGCGAGGATGGCGAGACCTCATATAATGAATATGTGATGCATTTTTATATTGTTTGTAAAACAAAAGTATTTACATCAATTTCTTAATATTGCAGTTGTGTTTTAAAAGTTAATAACATAATAAAGAGTTAAGAAGGAATATTCACATAAATTCCATAGTAGTACAACTATACTGTACTAAATGGATGAAACACATCATTCATAAAGAAAGTGATATCCCAAAGAAAGAGACTGAGTATGACATGATAAGTTGGAATTGATATTGATGGTATCTTTTGCCTTATAAAAGTAATCAATAAACTAATTAAAACAATATTATAGTACAAAGCAAAGTTACCTAGGTATATGTTTAACTGTGACTAAAATTACGTAACAAAACTCTTATCGCATTATGCTTTTAAGGTGATATTGGTGCGCAACTTCCTATCATCAGAATATTAAATTATTTTGTAGAAATCTGCTGAAGGTATAGAGCTGATATTTTTACAACACAAGGGCAAAATTAGGTTATTTTATTTAAATAATTAATTTATATATATAATACCTTATATTAATAAAAATCGAATTACCAGTAAATAACAAGAAAATCAATTACAAAATATAGATATAAGACCAATAAAGAAAAGATTCTCTTAAAACAACAAAAATAAAGTGCATATCTTTTATTTATGATGTAACAGTAGTTGGTTTGTTTATTCATTTCCTTACAAATATTTTCCATGCGAATATTTTCAGAATTTGTAATACACTATTTTCAGTAATACGTATTTACGATATGCCTATATTAGATTTACGAAAACATTGTTTCAGTACCTGTAAGGCTACTAAATAAACATTTCTGAAAATTTCACTTTTCTGTAAGAAAATATTCATTTTGAATAAAAAATCGAACTTGTGAAAAATGAGCTTTAAAATTAAAACTTACATTCTTATAATGCACTTATACTTCTCAGACAAATCTAAAAATTAACATGGATACAATTTTAATAAGTTCTCTTCCCTTTATCTATTGAATCAGTGCTGGCCATCCCTGTATATAGCTCGACCAAGCGGCATAATTATATACTAACCCTTTCGGCTGTCTCTTTCCTTTCCGTTGTAAAGCGCTCAGGCTCTTCTGACGTACCGAGGCCGATTTCCCAACTGTTAGATTTGAAACATGTTATATTGATGTAAATTAACCCAAACTACTTTATTGAGAAGTATTTTACATTCCTTCTGAAACAGACTGTATAAGTCTTAAAAGAGTGTGTTGAAGAATGAAAAATAAAATCAACCTGGGATTTTATTAAAAACGAAACCGGTCGATATCCAAAGAATGAAAAAAAATAGGTCCTATTAAACTTATTGATAATAAAGTAGTGGATTCAAATTCTATTCGAAATTTCTTTAACGACTTTTATATAAATATACAGGGACGTCATTTTATTTTTACTGACATTTTTAATATTAACTTGCCTATACCTCTGGATCAGCGCCATTTCATACCCCCTTCCACGAGTGGAGTTCGACGATACTGGCGTAATATACAAACAAATCACTTTACTAGGTATAGGAGGGCAGAAAAGTAGTTCATCCATTTACGTAATCTAGGAAATATTGCGCTTTTGAGTTTGATCATTTTCATTAAGTTTTTGTTTAATCAAAATCCAGTACAGTATTAACAATGAGTGTTTTTACTCACGAATTGAGCTGTCCATGTGGACGTATTCATTATGCCGTGTATATTATACTGTGTACAACACATTAGCGTACAATATAGAGAATGAAGTTAAATTGAAAAATAATCATAATATGAATATTTAAACACATTTTTGAAAATGGTGGCCGTTCATTTCGATACAGGCTTCAGTTCTTTTGTGCATATTATCGCAAGATAGACTATTGCATCTAATTCCAATTACCAGTTTCGTCCTCCGTACTAGTAACTCATGTTGAAATAATTCTGTACCTACTCTATAAAAGAGTACCTTACGTACTGTAAATTCAATCTTCACTTCGGCCCGACCCGCACAGATAAAATTATTTGGACATGCTATCTACTGTCCGTTCAAGTGGTTATGTCGCAGGATCGTAGAAAGGGGGAAAATCACGTGACAGTTAATTACTCAACAAGGCCCTTTTATTTAAGTTATTTTAAACAGTCGTATAATATTACGTAGACGTCCAATTCGTAACAGAAATTAATGTTTTCAGAAAAGATCTAAGACAGCCCAGCCACTAGCCCATACAGAGGGGCGAGCAGAAGCAGGTGGGGGGGAAATCGGGATGCGACGTAGGCAATCGGACGACAGTACCTGTGCGAAAATATCATTCAATATTGAAAGCTCTTTCGTCACTGGAAAACGCGAACATATTTCTGAAACATACTATACTCACTGACTCACTGCGGTCTTAGTTCTGTGTGCAGGACAGTTGGAACGTCATTAGTAGAAGGGGTGGGAATGAAGTACATTCAAAGACTTAGGTACAATAAAAATTGAAGTAAAAATATAATGATGTCCCTGTATTTCACCAAGTAATACATATTTATTGTGACAGCGACGTGAGATTCGAACTCACGACCAGCGTCCCGCAAGAAAGCAGATCGCGCGGGCTTCACGGAGCACTGAGGGACGGCGAGCGGCGGGGAAAGGGGAAAGTGCCTACGCGGCGAGAGAGTGGAGAGAGAGTGCGCGCGCAACTGCTGCGTACGGGGTAAAGGGGGGACGGACCCTCCCGACTCTTCGAGAAGTCCGTCGAAGTGGAGATATCCAGATAAGTCGAGAGAGAGCTATCTCTGCACACCCGTAGAAATTTCTCGGAACTATGATTTTGCTATAAAAAAAGAAACGCCAGCGAGCTCGGGCAGTTTTCAGTTGATTAGTCAGCCAGTCAGTGAGAAAGCCAGAGCAAGCAAGCCAGTCTTGTGTACCGGAGTTCGACTCGAGTGTGCGTCCGCAACTGTATCAGCATCCGAAGGCCTGAGTTCGAGTGCAGTGGACCGCAGTTGGAGGGACCTGAGTTCGAGTGCAGTGGACCGCAGTTGGAGGGACCTGAGTTCGAGTACAGTGAACTGTCTCTGAAGGTCTGTGGTTCTAGATACTGTGAACTCGAGTGACTGAGCTAGAAGAACTGTGAACCGAGAACTGATAGTTCTGATTTGTAAATAGTGCTTTGTAAATATTAGTTAAGATTAACAGTTCATTGTTGTTCGTAATAGTCCAAGTAAATTGTCATTGCCGTCAGTGGAGTGCTATAACGAATATTGTGTTGAGTGAAAATTCTATTGTTGACGAGAGCGTTTAAGGTGAATTGTAGAAAGGAATTATTGTTGGAAGAATAAAATCCTATTGTTGAATTGAAATAAATTCACATTATGTTAAGAGCTTATCTTACTTCAAATAGATTATAGCACGATATAAATTTTGGTTACTCCGAATTTCACGTGCCACAAGTTAAGATCGGCTGTGTTATAGAACGCTGCGGTTAGGCTTGGATCACTTGGTCTAGACGCGAGTGTTTGGTCAAGGATACAAAGTTCTCTCGCCTGTACATATCGTTTGCTCAACATGCATGCAACTTTAACTCTGTAAGCATTAATAATTACCAACTTCTGTGCAGACTGGTCGCTATAGCAACCGCAGCCCTGAGGGAAACGCGGCGAATTGCAACAGATAGCTCCATACAGGACGTGTCGAACCGTTGTGTGAACGAGTAACTTAGCTTTCCTGCAACTGTACCACCTTCGGCTTTTATTATGATGAAGGTGATGACGCGATGTGAAAGGTTTATGCTCGCGAAAAGCTCATTAAAATTTCTGAGCAGCATCCCCCATTCCTTCCCTTATTACACACCCTTTCATTCCACCCCTCTTTATATATTGTCCCTTTCTTCTATCTCCGTCTGTAACATCTTTCATCTTCTAAATAAAATTTAACGTCAGATGACGTGTGAGTTCATTTATAGGCTGTTACCGGCACATTATATTAACTCCTTCATTCCGCTTGCACAATTCTGCAAACTTTCGAGATATTTTTTATTAATTTTGTTATTTCTCTGTTTTACTTTTTAATCTTCATTGCTCTGTAACAGCTACCAATAGGCTTTTCTACATAACTAGTGGCTTGTGCAGTAAATGCTGCTGGAAACTAAGTTTGTTAGACGTTCAAATAAAAATTTTTCAGATTTATTATCAGTGAAGAATACTTGTCTTTTTGATAGTTATTTACTTCCATGATAATGAAACATACTCCCTCTGAATGGATTTTTTTAGGCCAAATACTTTTTCTTGAACCTATCCAACTTCAGTTTTTAGTTTCAACGCGAAAACGCAAGTATCAATGTCAGGACGATAGCAGTAGCTATTTCAGGTCATTGTGGATTGTAGGCAAAAGTTAAAAAAATGTCAGGTTTGCTAAGCTTTCAAACAATAGCATTTTGGTATAGCTGCTGCATGTAGAACTTGAAATGTAGAGCATAAAATCATTTTATCCTACTAAGAGATCTTGCTGAAATGATCAGGAGACTACAAAATTTTCTAGGCCTCTTATTTTATCAGTAAGTAATACCTTTTTATCTTTCCTTAGGAACTGTAATTTTTGCGCTCTCTCGAGCCAATACTGAAGACAATGACACATATCAATATCTACACTACACCGCCATTAATTATATGAAAAAGACCCAACCCCACTGGTTTATAAGTTTAAAAATATTTGATTTTTAATAACAATATTATTATCTTACTTAAGTTTTGTAGTTATATATAGCAGCCACTCAGTAAATTATAGAAATGAAGATCTAAATTAAGATATTCTCTACATTTAGTTACATAACCTCAAAACGTTTCACTTTCATGTCATCAATATAGCATCAATATTATGTACAATTAGTGAAGAATAGACGCATCATGATATTAACTATAATAATATTTAATTTCTAATGGTAATAATGTCATCAAACCACCTCAAGTTTCGTAGATTTGAATATCCAATACACAGCTGTACTCAGAAAATTATATACTGCAGAATCAGTTTTTAATAACAAATTGGATTGAGCTCTAAATATGTCGGCAATCCTGCAGGTCATGGCCTTTGTGTAATAGCCTATTGTTTATTGTAGTGTGTGTTTTGTTCTGAAATTCAATCAAGTCGGCCGTGATTGAATAAAGTTAGTTCTCAAAACTGACAACAGATGGATTTTGGAAAATAGGAAAATTATGTAGGAAAATTGACATTTCACTGAAAACTACTACTTTTCCGAAAAACTTTGGGTTCCAAGCTTCAAAATGAGGGGCCATTTATTGAAATCCGTTCAGCCGTTTTCCCGTAATTTCCATTACCAGTTCAAATTATATATATATAGATAGATATAACGTTCATAGTAAACATTATAGTGTGTGTACAAATATGAAGAAAATGGAGAACTAAGAATAAGAAATGCGTTGGGTTAAGTAGGGCTAGTATTATATATATTCATTGCCATAACAGGATAAAGCCCCAATTACAATAGACAATACAAATATTTGCTTAGAACATAAAATTGGAAATAACATGAACAATATATATAAAAACAGATACAAATGCAAGGTTACAAGTGTAAATACAAATGAAAAATACAAATGAAGAATGAAAAAAATACAGACAAATACATACCACTTAAATAAAGACAAAGATACAGATATAAATGAAAAATATGAAATAAATATGTTTCATTTATTTTGACTTACTGTTCACATTTTATTATGCCGTTTCCTTTCTTTCTATATGTTACATATTATGTCTCAGATAATAAGATAATAAGATAATAACTGCCTCCCATTGGAGGTAGGCCAGAAGGACTCAGTATACTCTCCTACATGAATTTCACAATATTAAATGTTTACATACATTTTGTAGGAAGAAAATTAAAATAATCATATATGAATATAAAGTGAATAAAAAATTAAACAGAGTGAATATGATGACTCAGAATTTGGCAAGAGCGTTTCAAAACTGAAGTTATGATGTCAGTAGTAAGTGTCTGTGGTAGTTCAAAAGCCTTCCTGAAGCTTTCAAAGAACTTGGGGAATCACACCACGAGCTCCAATAAGAAGACCAATCACCTCAATGTCTTCAAGCTGGTATTTTGCTTTGAAGTAATCAACTGTTGCCAGATAAATGTTGATCTTTTCTTGATTGACATCCTCCGGCCGGCTACTCCCCGTTTCAATCCTTATGGTAGGATCAATTATATATCCTTTCTTACGCTATGATGTCAATGCGTCTAGAGGAGCCATTAGCAGCAAAGCAAAAAACTTCCTCTTCTACTGTCCAAGACTTTTTTCTTAAAGCAGTTGCAATTAAGGATCGAACATGATGGTGTCTGGCATTTCGGAGGAGTAAACCTCTGTTACACTGACCTTGGACGTGAGCAAGGGTTTCAGTCTCCGGGCAGCCATGTCTGCACCGGGATCCGTCCAAAGAGCGACCAGGTACTCCTCTAACTGCTGCTAAATTGGTATTCATTTTGAGGCAGGTTACCCATTCAGATGTAGATAGTCCAGACTTATTAAAAATCCAGGCGTTGGCTTAGCGTATTCCCAGACTACCAAGAAAGGATATATAATTGATCCTACCATAAGGATTGAAACTGGGAGTAGCCAGCCGGAGGATGTCAATCAAGAAAAGATCAACATTTATCTGCCAACTGTTGATTACTTCAAAGCAAAATACCAGCTTGAAGACATTGAGGTGATTGGTCTTCTTATTGGAGCTCGTGGTGTGATTCCCAAGTTCTTTGAAAGCTTCAGGAAGACTTTTGAACTACCACAGACACTTACTGCTGACGTCATAACTTCAGTTTTGAAACGCTCTTGCCAAATTCTGAGTCATCATATTCACTCTGTTTAATTTTTTTTATTTACTTTCTATTCATATATGTTTATTTTAATTTTCTTCTACAAAATTTATGTCAACATTTAATATTGTAAAATTCATGTAGGAGAGTATACCGAGTCCTTCTGGGCTACCTCCAATGGGGGGCAGTTATTATCTTATCTTAACAGATATCATAATCAAAAGATGTAAAATGTAGCTATAAATGGGAAATTAATGAGTAACAAATAGATAGCAATACCATTTAAAATCAACTACCTTCAGTATATTAATAAGAAAATGTTTATATTTCATGTAAGAAATGCTGAAATCTAGATCCCATGTTTTACATATTTCATTGAATTTTGAACACATTTTTAACACTGGTGAATTTTTATGTGGTGAAGTGTTTGGTTTTTTTGTAATATAACAATTGACGATTTCTTAAATATGTTCTAGCGTTAATCTGGATTTGTGATATTTCGCTATTATCCAGTAGATCTTTGAATATTTTATACAATAAAAGTTACTCAGCAGTAATCTACGACTGGCAAGAGACATTAAATTAAATTCAGCAAGTAGATTGTTGTACGATATTTTGTTATGGAATGCCGAATAATGATATTTTTTTTAATGAAGATATCTTGAGAATCGTTTTTGAATTTTTTGTAATTTGATTGCATACAAGTGGGTGACCAAATTACTGAGGCATATTTCAATTTAGCTCGAACATGACAATTAGAAAGGAGTTTCAAAGTCGAAGTATTTTGCAAATTTTTTGAATTTCTAATAATAAATCTCAGATTTTTGAAAACATTATTTGTTATATAAAGGGAAGAGGATGGTATTTTTTGGTGAAAAATGAGTAAATTTTCAAAAAACAATTTTTTTCCTTAAAATACTCTGTGATATGTGTAGAATACATTGTATAATATTTTGTGGGTATTTGTGCCCTTATCGGTTGTTGAGACGCCATTTTTAAACTTCCTGCGCTCTGGATTTTTAAATCACACCGCCCTTTTGTTTGTTGTTTCCGGAACTCCATTTTTTTTTCAAAACCAAATTTTTCTTTAAAATACTCTGTGATGTGTGTGGAATACATTGTATAACATTGTGTGGGTATCTGTGCCCTTATTGGATGTTGAGACGCCATTTTTCAAGTTCCTGCGCTCTGGATTATTAAATCACACCCCCTTTGATTGCTGTTTCTGGAACTTTACTTTTTTCGCTACATAGCCAGACAAAAATCGATATAATTTTTGAACTATTAAAGATATATGCATGAAATTTAGAATACACATTCTCTAGACTACTAGGAAACTTTTCTCTGTAACGGGATTTCCCTAATTGATTTCGTTTTAAAAATAAGTCTCTCTGTTGCAAGAAAGAAAATAAAAAAAAAATGTTATTAAATTTTAATTGTTTATTTTACAAATGTAGGAACTAATATCAAATTTCTGTTACAGACAGTTTGTAGAGCGTGGTTTTACAAATAAATTGTAACATAGTGTTTGAATTTATCTTTAAAAATGGCTTAGATATATCGAGTTTAGTAAAATCCTGCATGGGTACATTTTTTTTTTCAAATCTGCCTCCCAAATAATTTATTCAAAATATTTATATTTTGTTGAGTTGCTATAGCCATGAGCTCTCTACATACAAAAAATTAATATTTTACACCAAATAAGAAAAAAGTTTTAAAAATTACTATCCTCTCCCCTTAAATATGTGATTATGAAAAGTCAAATTATGATTAATAGTTACACCGAGATCTTTTACACAATATATTTGTTGTAATGGTTCATCATTTTACTTTCTCCTTTCTCCTGTAACCTCAGCCCTCTTAGCATCAAATATTTTCCTAAGCATATTATTCTCAAACATCCTTAACCTCTGTTGCACACTCAAAGTGAGAGTCCAAGTTTCATAACCATACAGAACAATTGCATAAAAAATTAAATACTTCATAAAAAGTATCTCTTTTTCAGATAATATTAATAAACTGTAGAGTGTCACTTAAAATTTTCTCGATGACGTAATAACTCCCACACTAGTAGAAAAAATATTTTGTTTCCATAAAGTTATTCGTTTCTCAATACAGATTTTGACATTTTTAGCTTTTGCATGAAAATTCCTCATTCAATTTTAGTTGAAATCATGCGTTATTTTTAAACATTTTCTATGTGTGTATACATATTTCGTTTGCAATCTATACTAATAATAAATCTGTAGCCGAAATTTTTCTGGTAATTTTCGATTTTCCAAAAATAATTGGTCCTAACATATATAATTAATCACCCTGAAACCGAAAATCGCTTTTTTTAAATTTTTGTTTGTATGTCTGTCTGTCTGTCTGTCTGTCTGTATGTTTGTTACCTTTTCACGCGATAATGGCTGAACGGATTTCGATGAAAATTAGACTATAAATTAAGTTCGTTGTAACTTAGATTTTAGGCTATATGGCATTCAAAATACATTATTTAAAAGGGAGGTTATAAGGGGGCCTGAACTAAATAAATCGAAATATCTCGCTTATTATTGATTTATATGAAAAATGTTACATAAAAAAAGTTTCTTTAAAGGTAATTTCCGATAAGTTTTATTCCCTGAAAAATTTTGATAGGACTGATATTTAATGAGATAAATGAGTTTTAAAATTAAAATAACTGCCGTCTAAGGCCGTGTAATGAATTAAAAAACAAATTACTTCGTCTATAAGGGGCCTTGGACAGCAACAATCGAAAGCTATGAAAGATAGCCTACAGATAATGTTTCTGTGTTTGTATGAAGTAATATCATAAGCTAAATTAACCAATTTGTATAATTAATTATTAATTCACCATTGGAAAGTGTAGTTTCTCTAGATGGACATAATGCTATAATGTTATTACAGTAACTTCTGAGTGAATCGAGGACAGGTAAGATTAAAATAGCTTCTTATGCACAAACAACTTGATGGGCTATTCTGTACATTCGTTTCCTGTATTTCCTAAAATAATTTTTATGACCAAATGAGTGGTCTCTGGATCAAAATGATCGCATTTTAATTATGCAAATACAATTCAAATTAAGTAACATATTAAACGATTTATCCTTATATCAAACACGAATGTTCCCTGGATCAAACGCCCTATTTTAATTATGTAATTACTTTATATTTATTTCTAACGGGTGCAGCGGAGCGCACGGGCACGGCTAGTAATGTAATATAACTTTTCACTATACCAATACGTCACATTCTTTGAAGGGGAAGCAGTTGGAGTAATGTATGGAGAAAGTGTCGTCTTTTAACTAAACATCTCTAACATATTAATATTTTAGTGACACCAGACAAGCATTGTTATCTCTGATTGAAAAAAAAGTTATGTCAGAAAGTGTACAACATTATAATATAAATTCTCCCAGAGCTTGCTAAGAATAATGCAATATTACTTACGTGGGTTAAAGGACATGATAAACCGGGCAACGTAAAGGCAGTCGAAACTGCTGAACTGGCCTCAGAACAAATCTTCCGAGGGCCATAACCTACATCCCCAATCTCCCTGACAACCATAAACACGATGTTATCCAGCGTCACTCACAGGAAATTTACCACGCATTGGGTAAACAATAGGAGCTCCACAAGGAAGAGATCTGACATCAACATCACCACCAAATATTGTCTATATTTTATCGCGTAAAAATGTGATAATGTGTCTTAAAGAACTATCCCAATAAAGTGAAAGTAGAGTGACATCAAAAACTTTTTCCTTGCATTTTTAACTATGTCCTGATTGTACCTACGCAGTGTAAAATATTACCATGGCAACTAAAATTTATCATTAAGCAAAGCCTGTATGTTATATAGTCAAAAAGCAAGCTACAATAAAAATGTAAGGAAATAGTAATATGCGTTACAAGAGCGGTATGTTGAAGTTTTCATGTTCGAGGAAAAGTTTGAAAAAGCGAAACGTAGTTGAGATTTTTTAATTTCCGACAATTGAAAGAAAACATACCGCTCGTGTATCGTACATTATTTTGTGCGAAGATCGTTTATTACATACCTGAAAGAGGAATTTCTAATTAGTTGCAATGAAATCTCCACCTTGGTTTCTGTTCAATGACGGCAAATTTACAAAACAAAAATATCTATCTTCAACATTATTGCTTTAAAATGTTTTCTGTGTTTACTATACTCCAGCAGGCCGTGTTATATGTCTGTCTTATTTTCCCCCCAGTCTATAAATGCGAACTTAAAACAAACGGTAAGGTTATGTAATGATTTATTTTTCATTTTAATATTTTAACAATATTATTTATATAACATATTGCAGTAATAACATCGGCATCTGGAATCTTGTTGATTTTTTCACGGCTTCCTTAATGTTACTTGCATCACGAATGCAGTAACTTTAGTGGAGTTGTAGAGTTTAGTTAATTTTTGCAAATATTTAAAAACAATAATGAACAGTGCAATTTAGATGAAATTGCAGTGGTAAGTTTCCAATTTATAATTATTACTATGTTAAACGTCTCTAAAAATAATATGTTAAAAGCCTAAAGCAGTAAAATCAATATGTCACTTAAGCGGTAAGAAGAGGGAAATTGTTATGTGTCTTACGTTGGGAATACAGAATGTGGAATTTTACACTTTCCGCGTATTGGTTTTGTGCGGAAACCAAGCAAATACGCACGATCTCGCACAAAAAATTTTATCTATTATCTATTGATTTTGTGATGCCCAAGACGTTCTTGCTTTGGATTATTCTGCTTATCAAGAGATGCTTAAAATAGACACTTAATTTTAGTGTACGCCTACCTTATTGTGTTAAATAATAGATTGTGAATCTGTTAGTTCCAAGTTCGATATTTCATTTTACTCACAGTAATAGAGTAAGTAACCTTTTGAAAGGTGGAAAAATTCAAATATCTTGGAGCAACAGTAACAAGCATAAATGACACTCGAGAGGAAATTAAACGCAGAATAAATATGGGAAATGCCTGTTATTATTCGGTTGAGAAGCTTTTGAGATCCAGTCTGCTTTAAAAAATTTGAAAGTTAGAATTTATAAAACAGTTATATTACCGGTTGTTCTTTATGGTTGTGAAACTTGGACTCTCACTTTGAGAGGGGAACAGAGGTTAAGGGTGTTTGAGAATGAGGTGCTTAGGAAAATATTTGGGGCTAAGAGGGATGAAGTTACAGGAGAATGGAGAAAGTTACACAACACAGAACTGCACGCATTGTATTCTTCACCTGACACATTTAAGAACATTAAATCCAGACGTTTGAGATGGGCAGGGCATGTAGCACGTATGGACGAATCCAGAAATGCATATAGAATGTTTGTTGGGAGATCGGAGGGAAAAAGACCTTTGGGGAGGCGGAGACGTAGATGGGAGGGTAATATTAAAATGGATTTGAAGGATGTGGGATATGATGGTAGAGACTGGATTAATCTTGCACAGGATAGGGACCGATGGCGGGCTTATGTGAGGGCGGCAATGAACCTCCGAGTTCCTTAAAAGCCAGTAAGTAAGTAAGTAAGTAAGTAAGTAAGTAAGTAAGTAAGTAAGTAAGTAAGTAAGTAAGTAATAAATATGTTAGTATTCTGTTCTTTAACTTTTTGTTAAATTTTCACTGCTTGTATACTTTGTGACCTGGTAAAGTGTAAGGGAAGGCGCTATGGCCTTAACTCTGCCAGTATAAATAAATAAATAAATAAATAAATAAATAAATAAATAAATAAATATATATATATATATAGATAGATAGATAGATAGATAGATAGATAGATAGATAGATAGATAGATAGATAGATAGATAGATAGATAGATAGATAGATAGATAGATAGATAGATAGGTAAGTAGGTAGGTAAATAAGTAAGTAAGTAAATAAATAACAAAATAAGTAAATAAATAAATTAATAAGTAAATAAGTAAATAAATAAATAAATGAGTAAGTAAATAAGTAAATAAATAAATAAATGAGTAAATAAATAAATAAATAAATTAATTAATAAACAAATAAATAAATAAATTAATTAATTATTTAATAATACATATTATTATTATTATTATTATTATTATTATTATTATTTATTTACTTACTAACAAATGGCTTTTAAGGAACCCGCAGGTTCATTGCCGCCCTTACATAAGCCCGCCATCGGTCCCTATCCTGTGCAAGATTAATCCAGTCTCTATCATCATATCCCACCTCCATCAAATCCATTTTAATATTATTAATATTATTATTATTATTATTATTATTATTATTATTATTATTATTATTATTATTATCGTCATCATCAATGAACTTAAAGTATATGATTTTTGTATTTTATCTATTGCGTTTCTCCACGATAGCAGAAGAGAGCAATGGTTTACTGACAGAATAATTATGTTCTCGTTTCAGTGAAGGAAAATACGTCGTCCTCCAGATTTCTTCACAGAACATGGATAGAGCTGTAAGGTACACCCTCCTTAGCGGTGAGTCTTGAATTCTTGATTAATTTACTCGGGAACACTATAATGCGTCATGCGTATAGAAGTCCAGATTTATGTTTAGTACTCAGTTTTAATATTGTCTTCATTTCCTCTCGAAATTTGATCTACGAGCATTAGAAAAATTAAAAAACTTTGGTATACTTTGACCAGTATTCTCAGTTGCGATTAGGAGGAAGTATTCAGTGTCAGTGATCCAAGATAACTCTAGTTAACCCAGATATGCCGGAATATTTGACTGAATGACAGATTTTATGTGCAGAGGGAGGGATAACATGGCATAACTCCGCAATGAATTGACCGATTATCATGAAACATGTTCTGAATATATTATCTTAGTGTATATTAAGCCTACATCGTTCTGCATTTTAATACTTTTTTTTCGATGATTTTGATCTGATAACTGATTCTTAACAGTTTTTTGTGCTGAATTCGAAACTTACTTCCAAATAGCCCCATCACATTAGAATTTTCCACAAATCACAAAAAAAAAAAAGAAAATATCCAAAAAACAATATCTTTACAGGCAAATATATCGCGTTCATGTTTGTTAAATACGTGTAAATCAGAGTTTGTGACAAAATAGGAACTATTAACTGAATAACAAAGCTAGTAACATAATATTTACACTCATATAGCCTTATTTTCACCATATGTGCATCTCACTCCACTTGAAATTTCCGTTTCCTTGACTTCCTGGAAGGCTTTTCTGAAGAATTGTCTCTCTTAAGCATCCAGCAGTAATCAGCCATCCACTTTCCTTGGTATCTAGTTTCCATGTCTTTGATGTCCTGATGAAATCTTTTCACCATGTTCGTCACTAAAAGCGCCTAAGTTTTCGGGAAAATAACTGAGGTGCGAATGTACAAAATGAACTTTACACTGATATTGCAGTTCAAGGTTTTGAAGTTATCCAACATAGTTTCAACCATTTCTTTGTAATTGGGGTCTTTGTAGTTACATAAGAAATTATTTATAACCATTTTGAATCTATCTCAAGCATTCTTGTCAAAATAATTGTCTAACATTAATTTATGTTTCTAGGGACCTACAAAAATTCCAGACTTGATTTTATCATACTTGAGTGAGGGAAATTTATCACACTGTTATTTAAAATACGGTCTATTTTTGTCCTAAGCTCTCACAAACTGCTTTATAAGACCTAATTTCATATGTAAGGATTGCAACAAAACTTTGGTGGGGTCAAGTAATGGCCCCAAAATAATGTTCTACATTCCTGGTTTAAATATTTGTCTCCGGCCATTCTTTCCTCTCCGAATGGGAAGTCCTACCTCTGCTGTCCTAATCACACAAAAAATAGGGATATTTTGTAAAACCACTTTGTTGGCCCAATAACAAGCCAATAACTTTAAAATCATCACAAACAGACCACATATGATTTCCATGTTCTACTTTCTGCAGTACCGTCTTTATATTGTCATATGATTCAAACACAGGCCAGGCATGGGGCAGCGATGAGAACATGAAATATTTATACGATGAAAGAGTAATGGAACGGAGAAAAATTCTCTCCGGCGCCATCTGAACCCGGGTCTTCAGCTCCACGTGCTGACGCTTTATCCACTAAGCCACACCGGATTCTACCCCGGCGTAGGAAGAATCGTCTCAGATTAAGCTCCAACTCTTGGGTTCCCTCTGGTGGCCGCCCTCTGCACTACGTCATAGATATCTATGAACCTAGGACCGAAGTCCACACATGTGCTGAGGTGCACTCGTAATGAGTGACTAGTTGGCCGGGATCCGACGGAATAAGCGCCGTCTTAAATCACGATGCTTAAATCTCAATGCTGCACCAGACATGTTTTCTTATGTCAGGACCATTAAATATATATATATATATATATATATATATATATATATATATATATTTTTTTTTTTCAGTTTGCTTCAGATAGTAGTTGAAATTTCTCACATATATACTTAAAACAACCTCCTTCCTTATTGGAAGCTTTTACAAGCTGTTTCATTAAGCCAAGGTTGATGTGGAGAGATGGCAGCACAACTTTAGAAGAACTCACAAGGCTTTGGTTCACAACATTCTTACAACCGACTTCCAAATTTTGTCGAGGTGGCCAGTCTTTCCAGTGATCAACTCGTGCCCTACTATCCCACAGGCAAAGATTGAATGGAAATTTGGTAAAACCAGATTGTTGTCTCAGCAACATAATAAGAACTTTGAAATCATCACAAACTTGCCAATTGTGTTCCTATAGTCTAGTCGCAATAACAGCAGTTTCAAATTTGTGTATGATTTTTTGAGGATCACTGAATAGGCAACGGGCACTGAACCAAAAATGTTTCCGTTATGAAGGAGGAAATCCTTTAAACTTCGCTTGGATGCAGCAATGAACAGTCTTCATTCACTTAGGTCATAGTTTGGAAGTCCAAGTTTTAGCATAAATTCTTTCACATTACTGCAATATACAAGATTATCATCTTCGGAGAAAAACTATTTGAAACCTATTTCACGTTGTCAGTACCAATAGAAATATGTTTGTTTAATATTTTCTGGTGGCACAAGGATTGGTACATTAGGCACAGGTAAAATGTCTGACCGAACAACTGAATACACGATTTGATATTTGTATTTAGAATCGTACCCCTTCACATCACACGAACAGAAGTAGCAGTCATTACTATGGTTCGACTGCTCTCTCCAAACCATAGGTACTCCAAAAGATAGCAACGGTCTTCTCCAATTGATCAAATGACGAAGCCCTTCAGTGCATAATCTACATACTTTGTGTGGTGCCCAAGCTTTACTTTGGTCTACAAGTTTTGATTCCAAAATAGGCATGATATAACTTTTTCACAAAATCTGTAATATTACACCTCTGCTTAGGCAATGTGTATATCCTACATAAGTTATATAACAAAATTGGTCTGGATTATTTAGACATCCTCGATGCAACATGGTAAATACTTTCTTACTGAACTAAAAACTTTCAACATTCTACTCCACAATAAAGCTTCAAACTGATTTCGTTCCGTTTCCAGGTGAAACGCAGACTATTGAAATGTGAGAGGAACTACACAAGTTGAGTTCAGTCCCTCACCAAGGAGCGGCTGACATTTCTATCTTTCACAAAACAAAAATACTGACAAGACTTCACGTTATTTCGCCCTAAATTCCTTATGTGCTTGCATCCCATATCTGCTAAGAAACATCCATTGTCCTTGGTTTTCAATATAAACACCTTAAAAATATGTTGAATACATTTGGTTTTTTTATCCTAACATACTGTGAATTTTATTAGTAACAACAATGTAATTTATTCGTCACAACAGTAATTCCTTCCTACAATTCACCTTAAACGCTCTCGTCAACAATTGGATCTTCACTCAACACAGTATTCGTTATAGCACTCCACCGACGACAATGACAATTTACTTGGACTATTACGCACAACAATGAACTGTTAATCTTAACTAATATTTACAAAGCACTATTTACAAATCAGAACTACCAGTTCTCAGTTCACAGTTCTTCTATCTCAGTCACTCGAGTTCACAGTATCTCGAACCACAGACCTTCAGAGACAGTTCACTGTACTCGAACTCAGGTCCCTCCAACTGCGGTCCACTGCACTCGAACTCAGGTCCCTCCAACTGCGGTCCACTGCACTCGAACTCAGGCCTTCGGATGCTGACGCAGATGCGGACGCACACTCGAGTCGAACTCCGGTACACAAGACTGGCTTGCTTGCTCTGGCTTTC
Organism: Periplaneta americana; assembly: GCF_040183065.1. Taxonomy (NCBI): domain Eukaryota; kingdom Metazoa; phylum Arthropoda; class Insecta; order Blattodea; family Blattidae; genus Periplaneta; species Periplaneta americana. Next base: position 207,450,787 of record NC_091118.1, on the reverse strand, counting down.
TCACTGACTGGCTGACTAATCAACTGAAAACTGAAAACTCTGAAACTGCTGTCGTTCCTTCGCGACCGTAATTTATAACCACAGCGACGTAGCCTCGAAAATTCGCGAGTCTTCCACTTCGACGGATTTCTGGAATAGTCGGGAAGGTCGTTCCACATTCACTGCGTTAAGTAGCAGCTGCGCGCGCAGCCTCCCCTCGCGTGTAGGCCCCTTTCCCCTTTCCCCGTGGAGCCCGCGCGATATGCTCTCTCGCGGGACGCTGGTCGTGAGTTCGAATCTCACGTCGCTGTCACAATACTAAACCTACATATGTTAAAGTATTACAGTTTAAAATAATTACGCTATAAATTGTCGTAATATATTATAAGAAAATTAAAATAACAAAAAAATGGTACGTGATAGGAACTTTTTGGCTTTGAATTTGATTTCAGGATGCTAATGATACCCTAAAAACATTAAAACTTTGGAGGCAGGAATTTCATCGCAGACTAGTGTAATTATGCGTTGATTCTTACAATTTGATGAAGTCAGAATGAACTGGTTGCATATGTAGTTGTTAACTATCCTGTACAGGTGATAGTGGTTACAAATCGCTTGATCCCAGTCTCGGAAATCGCCTTTCACTAAGGCGCGATCTGTGCGATGCTGGTGCCGGGTTTGCTGCTACAACTGTACCAAGCCACTGGCTGCAGCAATAGGGATTTACGACTCGTCCCGGGGGCCACCATCCCTCTGCCTTGGAGTGACAAATGGGTTGCAGAATTCTGGAGGCCTACAGTACACCAGCCGTTGCAGGCAGCTCTGTTTTTTATCTGCTAGGAATTCCTGATATTGCTTCCCTTTTTAATCCTCCTCCTCTGTGTAGCAGCGCAACCGATCGTGTGAAATTCATCACAAGCTTCGGACATCTTTTGTCTTTCCCATTATTCTTGGCTTCCAATTCCTTGAAAATTAGTTTCTTGCCAATAATTTCACTGACGTACGTAATAGCAACAACAACAACAACAACAACAATAATAATAATAATAATAATAATAATAATAATAATAATAATAATAATAATATGTTGATAAAATGAATATGAATAATTACAAACCTATATTTTTGCTTCCTTGCTTTTCTAAATTATTTGAAAAATGCATTAAAAGTAGAATAATGGATAATTCAAATAAGCAGAATATATTAAGTGAAAAAGAATTTGGATTTAGAAAATACTGTAGTAGAGAGAATGCTATTTTCAATGTTACTAAAAAATTATTAAGGTACTTGATCAAGGTTTTAAGTGTGTTGGTATATTTTTGGATATAAGAAAAGCTTTTGATACTGTAAGTCATCATTTATTATTAGAGAAATTAAATTGTGTTGGAATTAAAAATAATGCTTTTAATTTATTAAAATCTTATATAAATGATAGAGTTCAAGCTACTAAAATTGATAATGAATTAAGGGAACTGGGTAATGATACTGTGCGATTAAAAAATTTCAATACAAAAGTTTAGTTGAATATTTCTAGGCTTCTAGTGCTCAGAAAGGAATAAAAATTTCCAGGTTTATGCAATCAATCATTCTGAATTCAGTTGTATAAAAGACAACTAATTAGCTTCGTATCCAAGTGCAAAAGAAAGGCCCTAACTGATAACCTGTTTTCCAACTTTGCTAGATGTGCCTCATTCTTCAGGTGCACATTACTTGCTACTATCTTCACTCATATACCTTGTATTTTTTTAAGTTATCCAGTATTGTGTATTGTAAATTCCAAAGCAAAATTTAGTTAAATATTTCACCCCTAGTGAAACAGAAAAAAAATATTGATTTTTGTTTAAAATTTTTTACAAATTTTTCAATGCATATACATTTTTTTCTCGTGTTATGTGTGTGACATTCTTAAAACCGTAGGTCTACAATGTAGAAGACAGGCTGCAGAACACACTGTAAAAATTTCATGTAAATTGATTCAGTAATTTCAGAGAAAAATGCACTTAAGTTTGAAAATGTCAACTTCTGGAAAACTGTATATATATAAAAAGAATATATGAATTACATGCACCGCCAAATTTAAAGAGGTCATTTAAAAGGTTTATCTGCAGAAATACCCTCCACAATATCTATATTTTTTTAAAGACCAGTTTTGTAATTTATTTTAAAACACAAAATAAAAAATCGGATTTTTGACCCCTAATCCCTACCTGGTTCCCTTAAGTGAATTTTTTAAAATTAAAATAGGTGTTCCGCAAGGAACAGTCCTTGGACCGATTATATTGTTAATATATATTAATGAGCTTTTAATGATAGACCTTAAAGAATATGAAGGTGATTTATATTCGTATGCTGATGTTACTGTTTTACTTTTTAGTGGAAAAACTTGGACTGACGCTTATTATAATGCAAATTGCGGCTTAAAATTAATAAAACAATGGTTCGATTTAAATTCACTTGTAATTAATAAAGATAAAACAATATCTATCCCATTTTCTTTAAATAATAAAGGTAATAAACCAATTTCATATACACTAAAAATTAAAATGCATAATTCTGATTGTTCCGATATAAATTGCAATTGTTTAGTTATTAATGAAGTTAATGAGGTTAAGTAGGTATAATTATTGATAATCATTTAAAATGGAATAATCATGTTCATTATATTTGTAACAAATTACGTAAAACATTATGTTACTTTGTTATTCTAAGAAATATTTTGTCACTTAACTGTTTACGTGTAATTTATTTAGCATTATTTCAATCTATATTTATGTATGGTATTATAGGTTGGGGTGGAACTTATAAATCTAATCTTTATCCGTTAATTTTACTACAGAAAAAAGTATTAAAAATTAGTTTAAAAAAAGCAGAAAGATTACCCAACTGAATTGTTGTTTAAACATTTCAAAATTTTCGACATTAAACAAATGTATTGTATTATTTTATTAAAATATTTTCGTAGAAACTTTAATAACTTTGAAAGGTATATACATAAATATAGAACTAAAAATATGAATTCTCTGCGTTTGTCAGAACCAAAATGTAAAACCAATGCAGCTTTTTATCATAGCATGAGTCAAGGTCCCAGATTATTAAACAAATTTTATTCCAATAATATTTCAACCACGAATCCTCTCCAAATTAATAAAAAAATAAAAAATAAAAAAAATTGTATTAGATTTATAGTTTGGGTTTAAACATATTAAACACTATTTAATCTGTATTCACTCTCAATTTTTATTTCATTTTTGTCTGTATTGGAATCCCCTCCTGAGCACGAGTCTTACTCATTCAGGAGTGGGCTAGTTTATCTTTCATTGTATTTATTGATTTGTATTCATTTAAATCTTACTAGTAATAAAAATAAATAATAATAATAATAATAATGATAATAATAATAATAATAATAATAATAATAATAATAATAATAATAATAATATCACCTCCCCTTCTGCTAATATCGCCATATCATCAACAATTCTTACACACTTTATTATTCTTCCTCCTACTATCACTCCTCCCAAGTTCTAAAACAGTTCTTCACTAAATCGTATATAAGCTAAATGAACAAAATTTTTCTTGCTTATAAATTACACTTTAGACACACTACTCAGAATATTAATATAGCTAATAATTACATGTAAAAACAGTATTAAATTTCAATAATTTTTTTACAACCATAAAGCATTTACATAATAAAATATAGAATTAATTAAATATCTGCATGATTCTTTTACTGGAATGTTTTAAAGACCTACATCAACAACATAGTCCAGGATCTTTTACCTATTCCTTCAGGAAATATTTTTTTTCTTAATCGTTACCTTCAATATAACATTTTCTAAAAATGTTTATTAAGAAAAATATATTCTCTGAAGGAATAGGTAAAAGATCCTAGACTATGTTATTGATGTAGGTCTTTAGAATATTTCTGTAAAAATCATGCAGATATTTAATTAATTGTAGATTTTATTATTTAAATGCTTTACGGTTGTAAAAAAATATGCAAGTTTTATAATATTTTGACAGGTAATTATTAGCTATTTTAATATTTTAATAGTCTTTTATAAAGTGTAATATATGTATATTAAGCATGAAAAGTTTTCATTTAGCTTTTATAGTAGGTAAGATATATATAAATATATATATATATATATATATATATATATAAAGAATTTCACTAAATATTTGCAGACCAGTGGTGTACATCTCCCTTAACTCTATTCTTCTTGATTTTTAGTTTTTGCACTTTTGCCCATATTCAAAAGCCATCTCTCCTCCTCCAAATTTTGAGCTAGCGGGATGAAATGTTTTGCACACCTCCCTCAATCTATACTGTAGGATAGTTCACATGGACGTCTCAATAGGATTCCAAAAGGATTTCTTTTTATTGTACAATCTTGACAATTGTTTTTCGCTTTTGATCTACAGTAATGTAAACATTTTTTTAGACAGAACTAACAAGTACGTTTAAAATTTCTAAATCAATTTATTATCCATGCAAATGACATTAGGCCTATGTTGAATATGATAATAGAATTAAACTCAAAAATATAATTTTTATACCAGGAGATGAAAAAATTAAAACTATTTTTTTGGAAGACTTTAATAAAATGTACGAAATATTTACCAACTAACAAGCAAACATTCTGATGAGGGCAGATAAAAAAGTTATTTTTTTTTCTTACACCTTATTAATAATTCAAAAGAAGTGCTTATACAAATTTTGGCCACTCCATCTCAATTACGAGGGCCGTAAAAATAAGTTCGCCAGGGGCCGTTAACAGTAAGAAAACACAATTTCATTGGTAAAGTTTATTGGAACAGACACAGAAATTGTTGAGCTATTTTTCAACATATTTCTCATCGGAATTGAGACATTTGTCATACCATGGGATCGACATAGAGGTCCAGACGACTGTCAGACGTTGGTTTCGATCCCAGGCGGCTGACTTCTACGTCACAATAATACAAAAGTTGATCCAATGGTATTTAAAATGTGTCAATTCAAGTGGAGGATATGTTGACAAATAGCGCAACAATTCCTGTATCTTTTTCAATAAATATTTATGTGCAACTGTATTTTTTCTGTAAACATCTCCAGGAAAATCACTTTTTGAACGGTCTTGGTAATTGCGGTCGAGTGGCCAAAATTTGTGTAAGCACTTCTATTGACATTATTAACATGGTGGAAGAAAAAAATTAACTTTTTTTATCTTACCCCATCAGAATGTTTGCTTGTAAATTGAAAATGTGTGTGTATATAACTATATATATATATATATACATATATATATATATATATATATATATATATATATATATAATTTGAACTGGTAATGGAAATTCCGGGAAAACGGCTGGACGGATTTTAATAAATGACCCCTCATTTTGAAGCTTGGAACTCAAAGTTTTTCAGAAAAGTAGTAGTTTTCATTGAAATGTTAATTTTTAAACATAATTTTCCTATTTTCCAAAATTCATCTGTCGTCAGTTTTGAGAACTAGCTAATAGCATTCACGGCCGACTTGATATACCCTTCGCTTTTTTGTAAAAGAGAAGCGAAGCGAGCATCAAGTCGGCCGTGTTGCATTTCAGAATAAAACAAATCACATACTACAGTAAACAATATTACACGAAGGCCATGATCTGCAAGAATGCTGACATATTTAGAGCTCAAATTAAATTGTTATTAAAAACTTAACTTACTAAAAATAAATTTACAGGTTCGATTCTGTGGTGTGTAATTTTCTGGGAACAGCTGTGTATTGGATATTAAAAACTACAAAACTTGAGGTGGTTTGATGACATTATTACCATTAGAAATGAAATATTATTGTAGTTAATGCCATGATGTGACTATTTTTCATTAATTATACATATTAATGCTATATTGATGATATGAAAGTGAAACGTTTTGGGGTTATATAAGTAGATGTAGAGAACAACTTAAATTAGATTTTGATTTCTATATTTTACTGAGTGGCGGCTATATAGTATATATATAGTATATGTTACTGAAAGCTATAAAACTTACGTAAGATAATATTATTAAAAATCAAATATTTGTATAGTTATTAATCAAGTGGGGTTGGGTCTTTTTCATATATTTAATGGCGGTGTGGTGTAGATATTTATATGCGTGGTTCTCTTCAGTATTGGCTCGAGACAGAGTATCTTTCATTATTATGGAAGCAAATAACTTTCCGAATGTCTCGTATTCTTCATTGAAAATAAATCTGAAAAATGTTTATTTGAACGTGTAATGAACTTAGTTTGCAGCATTTGCTGCACAAGCCACTAGTATATATATATATATATATATATATATATATATATATATATATATATATACATATCCACATATATATGCACCAAGTCATTATGTACTGAAAATGTAATGTTTACATCCATTATTTTCAAATTTCCTAATTTCACTTCAGTGCACCTTTAGTGACTTCAATCCAAGGATAGTTGTTAATAAGTACAGAAACTCGCTGATCATGTGACGGGCAGGCCTAAAAGACACACTTCTATTCCTTTCAAAGCAAGATAAAATTCAATTTCACTCCCGGAAATCGAATCTTAAGCTAGAAGCACGTCATAAGAAAGCTTGTCAATATAATCGGCTCACAGACACAGATTTGGTAAATTAACGAACTTCACAGGGCAGGACTGTTGCCAGGATACGCGAACAAACGAACTCAGCTGAAATAACTCTCCGTACAACCGCCAGGACTTTGATATTTTTCTCGTAGGATTTAATCCGATGTATGTTTTATGAACTCTTTGACCTAATTTGGTCTGTATTAAGCTACGACGTCCGCTCGTAAGGGTGCGCTGGCTGTAATAGATCCGTATTCATGTTTCATATAAGTTACTGCGTCCTATAAACGGAGATATGCAAGCGGGGCTGCTGGAATGCCAATGAAGCATATGGGTATAAAATGCAAGGGATTCGTTCAAAAGGAGCTGGAATAAATTGGAGTCGGGAGGCAAAAATAAATACAATCACGATGGGCCGACGTATTTCATAGCAGATTTTGCTGTTTGAGCACCTTTATAATCAGTTTTGAATACCGTGCTTGGTTCAAGCTGATATGAAATATGATATTCGTTTACCTTCCTGTATACGTTTTTATATGAAAACGGTTTTTAGATTGCTTGAGGTAGTTTCTGTAGGTCTCGAGTATTTTAACAAATACCTACACTGAAGTACTTCATCTGCTAATAGTTCAAGGAATATCACTGAAAATACAATAATAGTCTAATAATAATAATAATAATAATAATAATAATAATAATAATAATAATAATAATAATAATAGGTATAGGGGTTAGCATGCTAGACTCTTACGCAGAGGGCCCGGGTTCGATTCCCGGTCGGGTTGAATTTCCTGGTTGTGGTTTTTCAGGGTTTTTCCTCAACCGTAAGGCAAATGCCAGGAAATTCGGGCCACAACATTCCTAAATATCACCGGCCTCATTCATCACCGAAATTATATTCATAACAAATCACTAATACATATACAGTCGCCTTCTAGTTCACAACAATAGAACCTGTCTCAACAATAGTACACAGGCCTTCGGATTTCAACCAAAGATTAACTCGCGACATGACCAGAGATGTTAAAGCGAGTATAAATAACAGCGAGGGGAAAAAAATAAAAAAAAATAAAATAATAATAATAATAATAATAGTAATAATAATAATAATAATAATAATAATAATAATAATAATAATTACGACGTTTAGAAAACCAGGAGTTTCATTGCCGCCCTCACATAACCCCATCATCGGTCCCTATCCTGAGCAAGATTAATCCAGTCTCTATCATCATATCCCACCTCCCTCAAATCCATTTTAATATTATATTCCCATCTACGTCTCGGCCTCACCACAGGGCTTTTTCCCTCCGACCTCCCAACTAACATTCTATATGGATTTCTGATTTCGCCCATACGTGCTACATGCACTGCTCATCTCAAACGACTGGATTTCATGTTCCTAATTATGTCAGGTGAAGAATACAATGCGTGCAGTTCTGTGTTGTGTAACTTTCTCCATTCTCCTGTAACTTCATCCCTCTTAGCCCCAAATATTTTCCTAAGCACCTTATTGTCAAACACCCTTAACCTCTGTTCCTCTCTCAAAGTGAAAGTCCAAGTTTCAGAACCATACAGAATAAGCGGCAATATAATTGTTTTATAAATTCTAACTTTCAGATTTTTTAACAGCAGACTGGATGACAAAAGTTTCTCAACCGAATAATAGCAGGCATTTCCCTATGCAGAAAGGGCTTCAGACCATTAGAACTAGTTTTCCGAAAACTAAAAAATAAAATACATTCTGTACACTATATTCCTTTCTGCATAGAACTCGGAGCCTGATACTTCAGTTTCTATCTTTCCAAGCATTGGACTGAATACCTTTTTGCACAGGCTGATGGAGTCACCCTTAAAGATATGATTTCCATCAATATCTCGTTTTTTCAAAATTTGTGACTGAAGCCCTTTCTGCATGGAGAGATTAATTTATTCTGCGTTTTATTTCTTCCCGAGTGTCATTTATATTTTTTTTACTGTTGTTCCAAGATATTTGCATTTTCCCTCCTTTTCCAAGGATAAATTTCCAATTTTTGTATTTCCATTTTGTGCTATGTTCAGGTCACGAGACATAAACATATACTTTGTCTTTTCGAGATTTACTTCGAAACCTATCTCTTTACTACTACTACTACTACTACTACTACTACTACTACTACTACTACTACTACTACTACTACTACTACTACCACTACTACTACTACTACTATTACTACTAATAATAATAATGATAATAATAATAATAATAATAATAATAATAATAATAATAATAATAAATCCTGGAGCAACAGTAACAAATATAAATGATACTCGGGAGCAAATTAAACATAGAATAAATATGGGAAATGCCTCTTATTATTCGGTTGAGAAGCTTTTGTCATCTAGTCTGCTGTAAAAAAAATCTGAAAGTTAAAATTTATAAAACAGTTATATTACCGGTTGTTCTGTATGGTTGCGAAACTTGGACTCTCACTTTGAGAGAGGAACAGAGATTAAGGGTTTTTGAGATAAAGTTCTTAGGAAATTATTTGGGGCTAAGAGGGATGAAGTTACAGGAGAATGGAGAAAGTTACATAACGCAGAACTGCACGCATTGTATTCTTCACCTGACATAATTAGGAACATTAAATCCAGACGTTTGAGATGGGCAGGGCATGTGGCACGTATGGGCGTATCCAGAAAATGCATATAGAGTGTTAGTTGGAAGGCCGGAGGGAAAAAGACCTTTAGGGTGGCCGAAACGTAGATGGGAAGATAACATTAAAATGGATTTGAGGGAGGTGGGATATGATGATAGTGACTGGATTAATCTTGCTGAGGATAGGGACCAATGGCGGGCTTATGTGAGGGCGGCAATGAACCTCCGGGTTCCTTAAAAGCCAGTAAGTAAGTAAGTAAGTTTGGGTCTTGTTGACTCCCCTTAATGTAATCGATTTAGGCTTACAAGGTGGGTAAAGTGTAAGGATATTGGATGCAGTTTTAATATTTTTAATTTTATGAAAAAATTCTGTGTACAGATTTGTAGAGGGTGAAATAAGGTACATAGTGAACATGTTCTCAGAAAGTACTTTGGCTTGTAACAATGATAATGATGATTATGGTGATCTATAACTTATAATTAAAAACTTAACGACAGTTACATAAAATTATGAACTTAAACTTTGTAAAAATTCGATACAAAATTGTAGCTATAAAATACGTTTAAGCTTTGGAAATGAAGCCAATTGTAATACAGCGCAGGGAAGGGTGGGGGGGGGGGAGATAATTCACTTCAATGGCTGGATGAATTAATGAAGCCATTACTTCGCTCTGGCGCGCGCCATTATCTAAGTCCCCCGTGATAGAAATTAGAATAAATGTAATGATTTCAGAGGCTGAAGATAACACGATTTTAAAAATAATAAAAAGCTGTAATTGATTGTAATATGGACTTGTCGCGCATCGAATAGAGCTGATACATTAACGGTACGAGACCGCTCCAATTTTCATTTCGTGACCAAAGCGGTCCGGCTGGAGACTTCATTTCTAAAGCGAGTTAAGTGCAAAATTGTTATCTTACGTTTTGGAATCTCCTGTCACTGCTTATTTGATCGTTGAAGATGTGTGACGGATTATTCAGTATCTGTCGATAGAGGAGTTGAGCTCTAGGGTTTGAAGTAAGAGTCGATAAGGTTTGTACAGGGACTCATTTTATTTTTACTAACATTTCTAATATTATCCTCGCTATACCTTTGGATTAACGGTTGAGACCCGGAAACACCGTTTGCTACCACTTTCCACATCTGTAGTTCGATGATACTTGCGTAAAATACAAACAAATCACTTTACTAGGTATAGGAGGGAAGAAAAGTAGTTCATCCATTTACGTAAACTAGGAAATATCGCGATTTTGAGTTTGATAACTTTCATTAGGTTTTTGTTTAATCGAAATACAGTACTGTATTAACAATGAGTGTTTTTACTTACGAACTGAGCTATCCATTCGGACGTATTCATTATGCAGTGTATATTATACTGTCTACAGTACATTACCTTACAATATAGAGAATGAAGTTAAATTGAAAAATAATCATAATATGGATATTTAAACACATTTTTCAAAATGGCGGCCGTTCATTTCGATACAGGCTTCAGTTCGTTTTGTGCATATTATCACACTATAGACTTACTTACTTACTTACAAATGGCTTTTAAGGAACCCGAAGGTTCATTGCCGCCCTCACATAAGCCCGCCATCGGTCCCTATCCTGTGCAAGATTAATCCAGTCTCTATCATCATATCCCACCTCCCTCAAATCTATTTTAATCCAGATAAGACTGACATCCTATATATAGGACACCGGACGTTTCACACAAATATGTTAATAACAATGACTATGACAGATTAAATATAAGAAAAAAAATTGGAGGCAATTTATAACACATAAGGATTATGGTATCATGATTGCCGACTATGAAAATCTTACACAGCAATGTTAAAGAAATAAAACGTTCCGTCCTATATGTAGTACGCCAGTCTTATCTGGGTTAATATTATCCTCCCATCTACGTCTTGGCCTCCCCAAAGGTCTTTTTCCCTCTGGCCTCTCAACTAACACTCTATATGCATTTCTGGATTCGCCCATACGTGCTACATGCCCTGTCCATATCAAACGTCTGCATTTAATGTTCCTAATTATGTCAGATGAAGAATACAATGCGTGCAGTTCTGCGTTGTGTAACTTTCTCCATTCTACTGTAACTTCATCCCGCTTAGCCCCAAATATTTTCCTAAGCACCTTATTCTCAAACACCCTTAACCTATGTTCCTCTCTCAGAGTGAGAGTCCAAGTTTCACAACCATACAGAACAACCGGTAATATAACTGTTTTATAAATTCTAACTTTCAGATTTTTGGACAGCAGACTGGATGATAAGAGCTTCTCAACCGAATAATAACACACATTTCCCATATTTATTCTGCGTTTAATTTCCTCCCGAGTATCATTTATATTTGTTACAGTTGCTCCAAGATATTTGAATTTTTCCACCCCTTCGAAGGATAAATCTCCAATGTTTATATTTCCATTTCGTACAATATTCTCGTCACGAGAAATAATCATATACTTTGTCTTTTCGGGATTTACTTCCAAACCGATCGCTTTACTTGCTTCAAGTAAAATTTCCGTGTTTTCCGTAATCGTTTGTGGATTTTCTCCTAACATATTCACGTCATCCGCATAGACGAGAAGCTGATGTAACCCGTTCAATTCCAATGTATAGAGTATTGTATCTAATTCCAATTACCAGTTTCGTCCTTCGTACTAGTAACTCATGTTGAAATAATTTACTTCCAAACCTATCTCTTTACTTGCTTCCAGTAAAATTCCCGTGTTTTCCCTAATCGTTTGTGGATTTTCTCATAACATATTCACGTCATCCGCATAGACAAGCAGGTGATGTAACCCGTTCAATTCCAAACCCTCTCTGTTATCCTGGACTTTCCTAATGGCATATTCTAGAGCAAAGTTAAAAAGTAAAGGTGATAGTGCATCTCCTTGCTTTAGCCCACAGTGAATTGGAAACGCATCTGAGAGAGACTGACCTATACGAACTCTGCTGTACGTTTCACTGAGACACATTTTAATTAATAGAACTACTTTCTTGGGAATAATAATAATAATAATAATAATAATAATAATAATAATAATAATAATAATAATAATAATAATAATAAGGCTTTATTGAACCTGGAAGAGTTAAGGCCGTAAGGCCTTCTCTTACACTCAACCTGGATTAAGACTTGCTTACATAGTTGAACATAAAACTGGATCGGAATTAAGTAATTACATACTGATACAATTTAGGTACATAATGAGATCAAAAGAGGCAGTTACATAAAAATTTACCTCATAAAATAAAAAATAAACATAGTGGAATACATATTAATGTTGTTAGAATCAAATACGAATCAAATAAAACAGAAGCCGATAATTCAATAAAAAAATGTACACAATAAAAATAAAAATAAACACATTGGAATACATATTAGTATTATATTACAAGTAAGTAGGATTCACATAATTGAACCAGAAACCGACAATTGAATAAAATGTACACAAAAAATAGATTAATAATAAAAAACAACACAGTGGGATACATATTGGCGTTAAGTGATAAATAAACACGATTTACATGATTACACAATAAAAATATGAAACAAAAAAAAATAAAAATAAATACAGTAGAACACATTCCATTAAATATTTGCAACGCGTTAGGTCTGGCAACTAATCATAAGATATTTTTCTAATTTACATTTAAAGGAAATTAAAGTTCGGCAGCCCTTGACTTCAGGCGGCAGAGAATTCCAGTGACGAGAAGTAGCAACAGTGAAAGATGAAGAATAAAGAGATGATGTGTGCAGTGGTATTTCTAGCGTGTTATCATATTGTGACCGAGTATTTAAGTTATGGTACCGAGAAAGACTGTGGAATCGGACAGATAAGTGAGAGGGAGTAGACGTGTGCAAAATTCGGTATAAGAGAGAAACATTGAAAAAAAATTAGAAACCCTCAGTACCGCATACCCATAAATGGTTACTTACTTACTTACTTACTGGCTTTTAAGGAACCCGGAGGTTCATTGCCGCCCTCACATAAGCCCGCCATTGGTCCCTATCCTGAGCAAGATTAATCCAGTCTCTACCATCATATCCCACCTCCCTCAAATCCATTTTAATGTTATCTTCCCACCTACGTCTCGGCCTCCCCAAAGGTCTTTTTCCCTCCGGCCTCCCAACTAACACTCTATATGCATTTCTGGATTCGCCCATACGTGCTACATGTCCTGCTCATCTCAAACGTCTGGATTTAATGTTCCTAATTATGTCAGGTGAAGAATACAATGCGTGCAGTTCTGCGTTGTGTAACTTTCTCCATTCTCCTGTAACTTCATCCCTCTTAGCCCCAAATATCTTCCTAAGAACCCTATTCTCAAACACCCTTAACCTATGTTCCTCTCTCAGAGTGAGAGTCCAAGTTTCAAAACCATACAGAACAACCGGTAATATAACTGTTTTATAAATTCTAACTTTCAGATTTTTTGACAGCAGACTAGATGTTAAAAGCTTCTCAACCGAATAATAACACGCATTTCCCATATTTATTCTGCGTTTAATTTCCTCCCGAGCATCATTTATATTTGTTTACTGTTGCTCCAAGATATTTGAATTTTTCCACCTCTTCGAAAGATAAATCTCCAATTTTTATATTTCCATTTCGTACAATATTCTGGTCACGAGACATAATCATATACTTAGTCTTTTCGGGATTTACATCCAACCGTATCGCTTTACTTGCTTCAACTAGAATTTCCGCGTTTTCCCTAATCGTTTGTGGATTTTCTCCTAGCATATTCACGTCAACCGCATAGACAAGCAGCTGATGTAACCCGTTCAACTCCAAACCCTGTCTATTACACCCATAAATGGTAAGTCATAGGCCTATTATTTCAAGTGAATTTCTTTAAGAATTTCAATGTACAACTCATATTGGTATATACTGTAAGGAGGGTTTTTTTTCCTCATGCCGTAGTACACGTGAGCAATTCCAGAATTTCGCCAAAGCTCTTCGACACAGATCAGACAGCATCCCGCCCTCTGCTCGTTCTTTCTTTCCTCTCGTCACTCGTAGCTTCGTTTCTGCTCTCCCCTCCCCAAATTCCTATTATACGGAGTTGCTTCCACCCTTCTGCTCCACAGATTTACAATCCGGGGACCGCGATCCGAACGCAATCCGATTAGCGCTGAGACTGGATTGAATGTTTATGTAACGTCGTTTGAGGTGCCTCCGAGGTAATTTGAGTGTGATTGGGGAGGAATGCGATTACGGGCACGTTGTGCACTGCAAGCTACACCTCGTCACACCCGCATCTGCAATTATCTCACACACTCGTGCCTGCCTAGCTGCGTTCATCTACAGGGAAGCTTAGATTAAAAACAAGACTGGCTTACAGTCATTAGCTAAGTGTTCTACAGGATGGTACGTTACTTTCTCAACAATTAGGGGACATTCTATATATATATATATATATATATGTCCGGCTTCACAGCGAGAAGTGTCGCCTTCCGGATCCTAGTTGCCATCTTCTTCTGTCCTCCCAATCACCGTCTTGTAACTCTATCTGTGACATAGCATTTTTAACTCCTTTAATCCATGTATCTCGCCGCCGCCCTCTTCTTCTTCTCCCATTTCGAACCCATTTCAAGATAGTTTTCGGCAGTCTTTCGTTTTCCATCCGCTGAACATGTCCGTATCAAATTAACTGTCTTCTTTGTATTTCTTCAATGACTGTTTTCTCATTATGCACAAGTCTTCTAATATCCTCGTTCTTAACCCTATCTAGTCTTGACTTCATGGCTGATCTTCTCAGGAAATCCATTTCAGTAGATAGAAGCTTATTTTTCATACGCTCAGGTATCTGCCAAACTTCACATCCATAGAGTAATGTGCTTTTAACTATGGATTCATATATCATCATTTTTGTTTTTGTCCTAATATTCTTCTGCCATAGAATAGAATTTAGTGTTCCTGTATCTTTCCTGGTCGTGCCAGAGAATCAGTCCTATTCCGAGGCTTATTGTAGGGATTCGTAACAAGCTGTTTTTTACGGTGATGGGTACAGTACATCAGTTATTCATAGATTTCAAAAAGGCATATGACTCGGTTAAGAGGAAAGTATTACATGATATTCTTATGGAATTTGGTATTCCCAAGAAAGTAGTTCGATTAATTAAAATGTGCCTCAGTGAAACATACAGCAGAGTCCGTATAGGTCAGTTTCTATCTGATGCTTTTCCAAATCACTGCGGGCTAAAGCAGGGAGATGCACTATCACCTTTACTTTTTAACTTCGCTTTAGAATATACCATTAGGAATGTTCAGGATAACAGGCAGGGTTTGGAATTGAACGGGTTACATCAGCTTCTTGTCTATGCGGATGACGTGAATATATTAGGAGAAAATACAGAAACGATTATGGAAAACACGGAAATTTTACTTGAAGCAAGTAAAGCGATCGGTTTGGAAGTAAATCCCGAAAAGACAAAGTGTATGATTATGTCTCGTGACTAGAACATATTACGAAATGGAAATATAAAAATTGGACATTTATCGTTTTAAAAAGTGGAAAAATCAAAACATGGCAGAACAACAGTAACAAATATAAATGACACTCGGGAGGAAATTAAACGCAAAATAAATATGGGAAATGCCTGTTATTATTCGGTTGAGAAGCTTTTATCATCTAGTCTCCTTTAAAAAAAAACTGAAAGTTACAATATTTATAAAACAGTTACATTACCAGTTGTTCTGTATGGTTGTGAAACTTGGACTGTCGCTTTGAGAGAGAAACAGAGGGTAAGGGTGTTTAAGAATAAGGTGCTTAGACAAATATTTGGAGCTAAGATGGATGAAGTTACAGGAGAATGGAGATATTTACACAACACAGAACTGCACGCATTGTATTCTTCACCTGACATAATTAGGAATATTAAATCCAAACGTTTGAGATGGACAGGGCATGTAGCACGTATGGCCGAATCCAGAAATGCATATAGTGTGCTACTTGGAAGGGCGGGGTGAAAGAGACCTTTGGGGAGGCCGACACGTAGATAGGAGGATATTAAAATGTATTTGAGGGAGGTGGGATATGATGATAGAGACTGGATTAATCCTGCTCAGGATAGGGACCAATGGTGGGCTTATGTGAGGGCGGCAATGAACCTCCGGGTTCCATAAAAGCCAGAAGTAAGTGAGTAAGTACTAATAGCGAGTTTGTGTATGTGACTGAACTTTTGAAACAACCTAGACATACTGTGTAAATTAGTATAAGTAAAGTATTACATGAAATACAAAACATGTCTCTATTGCATCAAGATGATTATCAAGAATATTAATCCAAGAGTGGAAGCGATTATATATTACTACAATTTGGAAATGAGCTATTATGGGTTTAAATGCCAATAAAAGGGCGATTTTTATCTTTAAACTAGTTGTTAAAATAATTTAAGTGTTTACACTGACTGGTTATAAACCTGAGAGGCGAAACTATAGCGAAATGCAGCCATTGTCAAAGAGTGTTTCAATATATGTTGATAATTTTCAATCTGTTTGTTATCGGATTTAACATAGACTGCGTATTAAATATGGCCGTTGCGCGCAGCATTGATTTATCATCGAGCGTTTATGCAATTTCATAAATATTTGCTTGTTAATATAGAAGCTCATGAATCGAAAATGTCATCGCGGCTAGTAAAATTAATGTTTCACAATTTAATATGGCTTTATACATCCGTAGGCTAACTAGTAGCTTTCAAACAAACAGCTACTTTGTTCCAGCAGGATGTGATGTCAACTGGGTATTATGTAACCACTTTGAACAGAATGTTTATCTGCAAATAACCAGCTAAAGTGCACTAAAGTTGAGAGTGGGATGGAGTGTGGATTTTTATGTAATTAAACATTCCATTCCTTCACATCCACGTATCTAAAAATAATGTCATATATTTGAGAATTGTGGCATTGCTTTTGATGTGTTAAAAGAGGAAATGTTTCAAATATTTATGTTATATTTCATACAAATGTATATTTATATTTATTTCCACATACATATAAATACTTCAGTTTTTCGGTTGTGTGATGAATTTTTAGAGGAGAAATGTACGAAAAGCTAATTTTGTAGGGTCCAGATTTACAATAAGTATACAGAATGAACTCTAAATAATTTAATTGATTTCAGAGAGTTATTCTCTGATATATTTCAAAAAAATGTTTAATACAATTTCTTTGATATGAAACACTTCATAGTGTGTTTTAGAAAAGCCATTGATTTAATTCACAATATGCCTAAGTCAATTTAAGAGAGCAGTATATTATGATAATAAATGATTGAAAGAATTTTAGTTTTCGCCTTTAGATGTGCATAAATTTGATCCAAACACATGTAACTTTTCGTTTTGGAAAGGAATTTTAAAATGTTACATTTGTTCAGATCAAATTTCTGCACTTTTAAAGGACAAAACTAAAATTCTTTTAATCATTTATTGTATTGTATTGCATTGTATTGTATTGTATTTATTAACATTCCATGGTATTCATACATGCTCACAGCTAGTCAAAAAACTTAATACTATTATCAAGTCTTAATTTATAGTCACAGTCTAGATGAAATATATTCAGGAGAGATTTACAATATAGTCTACTAGTACAACACATAGTTTTAATATCAATTTCATGAAGCGTTATTGAATGTCATGAATTCACCTACAGAATAGAAGGCGTCAGAAATAGGTACTTCTTTAATTTGGCCCTAAATAATTTTATGTTTTGAGTTTCATTTTTTATATCGATAGGGAGGCTATTAAAAATTTTTACTGCCATATAACGCACTCCTTTTTGATAGCACGATAGACTTGCCGATGGAGTATGAAAGTCATTTTTTGACGTGTATTTATGCTATGAACTGTTGAATTAGTTACAAAGTTTTCACGATTACATACGAGAAAGATTATTAATGAAAAAATATACTGACAAGCCAAGGGCATTATTTGTAGTTTTTTGAAAATAATCCTACAAGATTCCCTAAATTTGGCATCCACTATTATTCTAATGACTCTTTTTTGTAATAGAAATATACTGTTACTATCTGTGGAATTTTCCCATAATATTATTCCAAAACTCATTACCGAGTGGAAGTATGCAAAGTATATTGTTTTTAATGTATTGATATTTCCTTTTACACGTTGACAACCCTCATGTAGCAGCCACTCGAAACCTTCCAAATGAAATTGAACATTGCATCAAACAATTACCAATTACCTTCGATTTCTCTGAACGTATTTCTTCTCAAAAACTAAGAAAAGCATTGCGTGAAGATTCTTTTCATCAATGGAGCAAATTGAAAAGTAAAGGTTTGGGAGTTGTTTTCTCACTGGAAGAAAGGTAATTCGTGGATCTCAACCAAAAAGGTACTTTCGAGCAGTCAGTGGACGCTAGCCATTAAGATGAACTGTAATACAATACCTGCACGTACTCTCCCTGGTAGAACTCTTGACTCAACCCGTTGCAGAAGATGCGACGAGCAAGAAACGCTTCCTCACGTCTTGGGTTTCTGCCATCTTGGAGAATTGCTCCGAATCAACAGACATAATACGGTTCGTTCTCTCATCGCAGCTTCAATCCGTCAGAATGCTTCCTATGAGGTTTATGAGGAGGTTGGTTGCGTCTCTTCTGATGGCTCTACTAGACGGGCTGATATCATCATAATTGATCGGCAGAAGGATAAGGGTGTCATTCTTGATCCCACAATCCGTTTCGAGATACATGAGCAACAGCCACAAGAGGTGTGTCGTGAAAAACAAGTCATATATGAGCCTTGTTGTCAGCATCTTGGAGCACAATACCACATCACACATTGGACAATTTTTGGGCTCATGTTCGGTGCCCGTGGCACGATCCCACGTGAAACTTTAAATCAACTTAAACAATACAAAATTTCTGATGCAACGATTGATGCCATAGGATCTCACGTGTTAAAATCATCCTTAGCTATAATTAGTAATCATTTGTACCCAACAACATTTTTATTGTAAATGATTTCCTACGTTTTCTTATCTTAATGTTTTTTCCTTTTCTTTCCAAGTGTCACAAAATTGTTTTGTTTACTTATTATTCTTTATGAATTGATTAGTAGGCCGATCTATCGAACCCTTATTTAGGGCGGCTTTTGTTTCTACAAATTATCTTTGCATAGATCTAATAGCAAAACAAGCTGAATTTAGTTTGGGGGTAATTTTTTTAATATGATTTTTCCAATTTAACACATTATCGATTTTTAAGCTAAGAAATTTGGTTGTTGTTGTTTCTAATAGGGATCTATTGTTAATTATTGCGCTAGAAATTTGCGAGGTTGAATTTGGACAGGATTTAAATTGAATTATGTTAGTTTTGTTTTAACGCGTAAATATAAATTCTATGAAAATTAATAAATAATTTTCTCCATAAACTGCAGGTTTATTATGAAATTATTATTAACTGGGGAAGCTAGGCTTTTTAGCTTACATTGACGCTACGCCACTGCAAAATATCGTTATTTACTGTACGTATATATTTAAAGGATCATTTTAAGTTTTCTGAATAAAATAGTATATAGGTTTAAGACATGAAAAAAGTATTCTCAATGAATTTCTCTTATCTGAGTTTTTTGGTGCGAAAAATCATAAACCTTAACTTCAGCTTTCCAAATACGTTTTGGAAACAATTTCGCGTATAGATCTTTTATTTATTTTATAACCGAAATTTCAAAATTTCAATTCATAAGTTGGCTGCATTGTTATAACTTGTTTGAATGTAGTAGTGCCTGCAGGCAATTTCAACTTTTAACTTAAATGGTTTTTAAAAAAAGAGAAAATGCATTTGAAATGGTAATTTATACTAAAAGTGAGTGAAATTAGATTTTATACACTATTGGAAAGTTTAGCATATAAAATCTATTTACTTTCGTGTGCTATACAATATTTGATACATTACTGATATCTAAAATTTAATTTCAGATTGTAGGTTTTTAAAATTAATATTACAAAACGATTTTCCTTACAATTATATTTGCTTCCGGTCCATCACTATAATAATAATAATAATAATAATAATAATAATAATAATAATAATAATAATAATAATAATAATAATAATAATAATAATAATAATAATTTATTTATTTATTTATTTTATTTATTTATTTAGGATATTAACGTGCAAAACAACAGCACAAGGCCAATTACTGTTTAGCACAAGAAACAAACAAATCAACAAATGATGAGAATGAATGATAGAAAATGGCAGTGAGATGAAATACAATCAATATAACAGTCTATAAGTAATATTGTAAAGATATGCAATTGACAAGAATAGTATGATACATATATTTTAACAAATTACATAAATTAATAAAACTGACATAAAACTCAAAAGATATACTACACATTAAGTGGATCCAAGTTCATTCCATGCAAATTAGCATATTTAATACATCTGCAGACCGGAGAGAGAGATTTAGGATTTCTATTATAAAACAATTTATGAAACCTTAAACCTTTAGCAGGAATACGAAGACTGATATTGCTTATGAAAGATTCACAATCAATATCACCCTTAATGACTTTACAAAAAAATAAATAATCAAGATCCTGACGTCTGGTAAACAAACTACCGCAATTGAAATATTTGCAATTAGTCTCATAGTTATAATCGGAATTTGGTAAAAATCTATAAGAACACAAGGAAATAAATTTTCTTTGAATATTCTCTAATTTATCCGAGTCAGTGGAAGTAATGGAGTTCCATACAACAGATGCATATTCAAGCTTGGATCTAACCAATGTATAGTATAAAATTAATAAACACATAGGAGTAGAAAAAGAATAAGTTATAGATCTAATTAGACCAAGCATTCTTAATGAATGGGTATAAATATATTGCACATGATAATGAAAATATAATTTTGAATCAAGTAAGACACCAAGATCTCTAATACAATCTTTCTTAGTAATTACGACATTACTAAGAGAATAATTAAATTTTTGGGAAGTAGTTTTCCGTGAGAAGGAAATAACAAAAGTTTTGGATTGATTAATTTTCATTCCATTTTCAACAGACCATTGTAAAATTGAATTAATGTCATTTTGAAGAATTTGACAATCAGCCGAACTATTAATTTTACGAAAGATTTTGAGATCATCCGCAAATAAAAGGCAGCTAGAACTCATATCATTTATAAATAATAAAAATATGAGAGGTCCCAATGTAGACCCTTGAGGAACTCCGCATACACTATTAAATGGAACCGAGAGAGAATTACCTAGTCGAACACAAGACTGTCTATCTGTTAAATAATTTTCAAACCAATTAACGTAGTTAGTGGAGAGACCAAAATTACTTAATTTATTTAATAAAATTTTCTGAGGAACAACATCAAATGCATTGCTAAAATCAAAATAAATTGAGTCAATTTGACCTTGAGTTTCGACAACAGGCATAATGAGATTGAGATAGGAAACTAAATTTGTAGTAGTAGATTTCCCTCTAATAAATCCATGTTGGGCCGAATTGATCTTATTTTTCACATAAAATGAAATGTGTTTGTGAATAATTTTTTCAAAAATTTTAGAAAAATTGTTTAGGATAGAAATGGGTCTATAATTAGTAACACTGTTTTTATTACCATTTTTAAAAACTGGAATAGTGGATGCTTCCTTCCAAAGTGATGGGTAAATTCCTGTTTTTAAACTTAGATTGAATAAAAAAGTTAAAATGGGTATGAAAATATTAGAGCAACCCTTGATTATAAAATTAGGAATGCTATCTGTACCTTTAGATTTATTAGGCTTTAGCTTTTTAATGGCTTTAGTTACATCATCGGATGTAATTTTAGGCAGGGGCAAACAGTCAGCAATATTAATAATATAATAATATTAATAATATATTAATAATATATTATATTATATATATATACTGTATATATACTATATATATTATATTATACATTATATTATATATATATTAATAATAATATTAATAATAATAATAATAATAATAATAATAATGATTTATTTTAGCTGGCAGAGTTAAGGCCGTAAGGCCTTCTCTTCCACTCAGCCAGCAAAAAGTGTCTATACATATCCATGAACTTGCAAAGAATTAAAAAATTTGATTTAGATGAGAGTTACATGTATACAAGAGTTATTTACGAATTAAACAACAAAATACTATGAACTATTAATTAAACACTGAAATAAACTGTGTAGCAGAATTAAACTAAAATACATAGAATGTTAATATATTTCAAATGATATTAGATAATAGAAAGAGATTATTATGAGACAATTTTGAAAATACAGCACTATCAGGATGATGTCTAAAGAAAGAAGTAACAATGTAGTCAGTGATAGTTTAAATCAATATGATTGGAGTGAAATGCTAGTAAGGTTATCTTTTAAGCTGTTCTTGAAGGTGTTTGTTGTCTTGCAGCCCCTAATACTTTGTGACAAGGAATTCCATTGACGCGAGGTGGTTATTGTAAAAGATGAGGAATAACAAGATGTTCTATGATAAGGTATATTTAGCGTGCCACAGATAAGTGACCTGGTATTTACGTCGTGGTTAGAGTATAGATAAGAGAAACGAGACGAAAGGTAATTTGGTGTTGAGGTGTGCAGAATTTGAAAGAGTAAAGACAAAGAGTGTAAATTTCTGCGTTCTTTAAGTCGAAGCCACGAGAGACTTGCGAAAGACGGTGATATGTGATCATATCGTCGGATGTTGCACACGTATCTGACGCACATATTCTGAGCTCGCTGTAACTTGTCTGACAGTTCAGAACTTAGGTCACTTAACAAAACGTCACAATAATCGAAGTGCGGCATTACTAGGGTTTGTACTAGGGTAAGTTTTAGTTGCTGGGGCAAGAAGTTTCTCAAGCGACTCAAAGAGTGAATGGAGGAACAGATTTTTTTATCGTTTCTTTAACTTGAAAATTCCAACTTAGATTATTATCAAGAAAGAAGCCAAGATTTTTTACGACAGATGAATAAGGGATTAGCGTGTTGTTAAGGGTAACAACTGAAAGATTACTGTTATTAAGGGAGTTAACTAAACGCTTATGTCCAATAATTATGGCTTGAGTCTTACTTGGATTAAGTGCGAGTCCGAAATTGGCCGCCCAAGTGGAGACAGTGGCTAGGTCACAATTTAACTTGTCAATCGATTCATTGATCGTATTGGGTCTGGAATGTATGTAAAGTTGTAGGTCGTCGGCATAGAGGTGATATCGGCAATACTGTAAGTTCTTTGATACGTCATTAATGTAGATAGAGAAAAGTAGTGGTCCTAATACGGAGCCCTGCGGCACTCCCGCCTTTGTGCATCGCCATTGGGAGAATTGATTATCAATGTGAGAATTGATTATCACTATGGTGTAACGGTTGACATGGCTGTCCGTGAAATGATCGGAGCCGGGTTTAAATCCAGGTTGGGACAAGTTGAGGTTTTTTTTTCTCCTGGATTTTGCCTCAACCTATTATGAGCAAATGCTGGGTATCTTTCGGTGCTGGACCCTGGACTCTTTTCGCTGGCATTATCACTTTCATCTCACTCAGACGCTAGATAAAGCATAGTAAAATAAACGAACTTTATGACATACCGGGTAAAGCTAAAGACGCTTGACTTTGCAAAACTGTATTTATATTTAATCGATACCCTATGATCTAAATTGTTTTCTGCTGCATTAATGAAACAAATGAACATTCAGCTGAATCCTCTTGAGACAAAAATGCCAAACATTACGATAAAAGTATTGATCGTTGGTGATACTATTGTAAAATACGAAATCAAGTGGCTTATACAGGATGTTTCAGAAGTGATGGTCAAAAATATGCGGACCCATGTTTACTAGAAGTTTTTTGCTTCTCTTCCTTTTCCTTCTTATTCCTAATTTTTACCTTCGCTTTTGAAACACCCTGTATTTCTTATTGTCACGTGACTTTTGTGCCACTAAGTATGTGATACTCTTGTTATATTACAACCATATTAATTTAGGTATTTCAAATGAAGTAACTAAAGATATAGGGATTATTCTGAGTGTCAACTATGGGAATGTGAAATTCGGAGGTTCGAAGAGGCGTTCTTGTGATGGTCACTTTATGGGTCTGCTAAAATGTGCATCGCTTCCTGCTCTTTGAGTCCATCGTCCAAACCAGACGCTGCTTTGACATAAATAGAGCGGCCAGTTTGAGGAATTGTTTTCTGCAGGTTTCTCTAGAGCTATGTTGCTGTAAAAATTGTTTCGTTTGATGAATAAAATTCTGCTACAGAAGTTGCAGCCTATGTGATGGGTTAGAAGGAATGGAAATTGAACACAGTATCGTCTGTTCTTTGCTCTTCAAAAGGAAACCTTTCGACTGTATATTCTTTTAGCGTCTGAATGGTATTGCAGACTGGATGTCATATGATTCCCTATCAACTGCCTGTGTAAAAAGGCTCGTTTGGAAAACATACGAAGATTCTTTCTTAACATACACTAATTTCCTAATATGTTATGGTTTTGTCAGAAGAAATTTTAGTTATGTTTTACGTTGTAAACCGTAAAGAATATACTTTGATATCATTCTTCAATCCTCTAGTCTAATTCGTGCAGAATTAAAGTACGGTAGTGAAAATATTTACTGAATAACTGTTTTCAGAACATGGGAGGTGATAATAGAAGGAAGAAGAATAAAATGTATAAGATTTGCTGATGATATGGCATTGTTAGCAGAAGAGGAGATGATACTGGAGCTAAAATGACAGCTATGAGCAATATGGAATGAAGATAAATGCAAACAAGACGAAAACCATGGTTATCGGAAGGTAAAAAAAAAAGAAAGTAACGTGCGAATACAATACCCTTCCTGTGAAGGTGAACGAATAGAATATAGGACATAAACTCCTTTATTTAGCATATACCGTCTATTAATTCTCGAAATATTCCCAGTTTGGAAGAGAGGTTTAGTTTGTTTTATTCTTTGGGCGACTACACTCTTAAATTCTGCTCCTTGCACCAATATATAACTTTATTTACATTACTAGCCATACTCGTGCGCTTCGCTGCACATGTTAGAAATAAATATAAAGTAATTACATAATTAAAATAGGACATTTGGTCCAGGGAACAAACGTGTTCGATAGAAGGATAAATCGTTTAATATGTCACTTAATTGTAAATGTATTTAAATAGTTAAAATACAGCACTCATTCGGTGCAAGGATAATTCCTTTAACATGTTTCTTAATTGTTTTTATATGCATTTAATTAAAATAGGATCATTAGGCTCAGAGAACATCCGTTTTTCATGCAAGGATAATTCCTTTAACATGTTTCTTAATTGTTATTATATGCAAATAATTAAAATAGGATCATTTGGTTTAGAGAACATCCGTTTTTGGTGCAAGGATAATTCCTTTAACATGTTTCTTAATTATTATATGAAAATAATTAAAATAGTATCATTTAGTTCAGGGAACATCCGTTTTTGATGCAAGGATAATTCGTTTAACATGTTTCTTAATTGTTATTATATGAAAATGATTAAAATAGGATCATTTGGTTCAGAGAATATCCGTTTTTGGTGCAAGGATAATTCGTTTAACATGTTTTCAAATCAGCCTTGAATGCATCCTTTAATAAATCACGCAAAATTAATGTCAATATAAAGTGGATTGTGTAAGAAGATAATTTTTTATGTTGGCCGCACTGTGCATCTTTTTTACTTTGTTAAGTTCATTTATACACGCTTTAACATCTGTGGTCGTGCCATATGTTAGAATGTGTGAATATACCAATAAGCCGTTTTTACTCTTGTTGAGTTCCTGTTTCTAAAATGTGTTGTAGATGGCTTGTGTTCATGTAACTGATTATAGACTTGGATTAATGTTTATCGTATTGGTAATTGAGGCCGTGATGAATCATGGCATGTAAATTTCCAATCTGGCAATTGCCTTTATGACTAAGGGAAACCATGATAAATACCAGTCAGATTGGTCGCCACTGAGTTTGAACCCGTGGCCTCCCGAATGTGGGTCTCAAACTCTACCGTCTGAGCCCACTTGCTCGATTGTTTATGTAAATAAAAAATGAAAATGTATGTGGTATATAAATATTATTTTAAGAAACACAGGAAACAAATATGGGTAAATTATCAGCAGAGGAACGCCATTTCGTGGCACTTCGTGAGCTCAACGGTAAAATACGAATTTTTGCTCAATATCTGCTGTAATTTTGGTCTAGTAAAAATACTCATCTTTATGACAAATCTCTTAAATATACTATTATGTTCTGTGGACAAAAACATTTAGAATTTGCAACTGATGGGTAAATACTTCATATTTAAATATTTACCTATTTATTGAAGAAATGTTTAATAAATCTCAGGTTGCATTGAACACAACGACTTATGTAGTTTTAATAAGAAATTTATTATGAATTATTATATTTAAATGCATTAGAATAGTAACTTACATACATTACATTATAATATTTTGAGACCAATATTTTTTTAACTGTTGTTTAAGTCATCTCTTACCATTTCACAACATGAAATGCATAATATAATATAATTATGAAACTAATGTTGCAACAATCGATTAAAGTAAAACCCATTTTACATATTCGTATGATAGGTTAGTTCATTTTAGGTCAGGCCTGGGTTATAAAGCTACAAACACTCCAGCAACAGGCCTATGTTTCTCAGTTTCTGATATTTTATTGCTATGAAATAACAAATGAACTCACTATAAAGGCCAGTGCCTACATTGAGAGGGCACATGGCCTTCGGAATTACGATTTTACTGTGATTCAGAAGGCCGTGATGATTTAATTGGGAATTAAATTAATTTACTTCACTTTAATTGTGTAGGCTTATTAATTGGGTAAAATGCAAACGAATTAAATATGATTTTACTTCCATATTTAAGTTAAATTACAATTAGTTAATTGTGGATTAGTAACGTGTTGGTGAAATCGGCCATTACAATAATAATTAACCTAATCAAAAAAACAAAACAATACCAGGAAATCCATGGCCTTCAATATACAGGGACATAATTTTATTTTTAATTCAATTTTTATTGTACCTGAGTTTTTTAATGTACTTCACTCCCACCTCTTCTACTAATGAAGTTCAACCGTCCTCACACAGATCCAAGACTGCATATACAGTCATAGTAGCCTTACGGTCATAGTAAACAGTACGTTCCAAAAATATGTTTGCGTTTTCCAGTGACGAAAGAGCTTTCAATATTGAATCATTTTCGCACAGGTACTGTCGTCCATTTGCCTACGTCTTATCCCGGTTTCCCCCACCAGCTTTTATTCGCCAGCTAGTACCTGGGCTGTCCTAGCTCTTTTCTGAGAACATTAATTTCTGTTAGGAATTGGACGTCTACGTAATATTATACAACTGTTTAAAATAACTTAAATAAAAGGGCCTCGTTAAGTAATTAACTGTCACGTGATTTCCTCCCTTTCTACGACCCTGCAACATAACCACTTGGACGGACAGTAGATAGCATGTCTGAGTAATTTTATCTTTTCGGATCGGGCAGAAGTGAAGATTGAATTTACAGTACGTAAGGTACTCTTTTATAGAGTAGGTACAGAATTATTTCAACATTTAATAGTACGAAGGACGAAACTGGTAATGGGATTAGATACAATAGTCTATAGTGCGATAATATGCATATTAGAACTGAATCCTGTAACTAAATGAACGGCCGCTATTTTCAAAAATGTGTTTAAATATCCATATTATGAATATTTTTCAATTTAACTTCATTCTCTATATTGTACGCTAATGTGCTGTAGACAGTATAATATACACTGCATAATGAATACGTCCACATGGACAGCTCAGTTCGTGAGTAAAAACACTCATTGTTAATACTGTACTGTATTTTGATTAAACAAAAACCTAATGAAAATGATGAAACTAAAAATTGCGATATTTCCTAGTTTACGTAAATGGATGAAGTACTTTTCTTCCCTCCTATACCTAGTAAAGTGATTTGTTTGTACTGTATATTACGCCAGTATCATCGAACTCCAGTCGCGGAAGGGGGTAGCAAACGGCGTTGATCCAGAGGTATAGGCATGTTAATATTTAAAACTAGCCGTACCCGTGCGCTCCGCTGCACCCGTTAGAAATAAATATAAAGTAATTACATAATTAAAATAGGACATTTCATCCAGGGAACATTCGTGTTTGATAGAAGGATAAATCGTTTAATATGTTACTTAATTTAAATTGCATCCAAATAATTAAAATGAGATCATTTCGGTCCAGAGACACTCATTTGGTGCAATGACAATTCCTTTAACATGTTTCTTAATTTTCATTACATGCAACCATAGTTTAATGAAGATTGATATCATTTAGATTTAATGTATATATTTTATTTTACTTGTTATAGGTTTCCATTGAATTATGGTAATAACTTAATTTTAAGCCTTGTTTTCTACGTATTCAGTAAATGGCGCTTGGCCCACTATGGTTCTGAACCCTTCAAATAACTTAAATTATATTATATAATATTACATATTATATTATATTATATTATATTATATTATATTATATTATATTATATATTATATTATATTATATTATATTATATTATATTATATTATATTATATTACATTATATTATATTACATTATATTATATCAGAAGTGACTGCAATAACATTATAGCATTATATCCATCTAGAGAAACTACACTTTCCAATGGTGAAATAATAATTAATTATACAAATCTGTTAATTTAGCTTCCGATATTACTTCATACAAACACAGAAACATTCTCTGTAGGCTATCTTTCATAGCTTTCGATTGTTGCTGTCCAAGGCCCCTTATAGACGAAGTCATTTGTTTTTTAATTCATTACACTGCCTTAGATTGCAGTTATTTTAATTTTAAACCTCATTTATCTCATTAAATATCAGTCCTATCAAAATTTTTCAAGGCATAAAACTTATCGCAAATTATTTTGAAAGAAACTTTTGTTATGTAATATTTTTCACAGAAATCAATAATAAGCGAGATATTTCGATTTATTTAATTCAGACCCCCTTATAACCCCCCTTTTAAATAATGTATTTTGAATGCCATATAGCCTAAAATCTAAGTTACAACGAACTTAATTTATATTCCAATTTTCATCGAAATCGGTTGAGCCATTATCGCGTGAAAAGGTAACAAACATACAGACAAACAGACATACAAACAAAAATTTCAAAAAAGCGATTTTCGGTTTCAGGATGGTTAATTATATATGTTAGGACCAATTATTTTTGGAAAATCGAAAATTACCAGAAAAATTTCGGCTACAGATTTATTATTAGTATAGATTAGTATAGATGTTAGTGAAAATAAAATGATGTCCCTGTATATCCCATAATATCCGAGTTCCGTCTTCTGTTTCCTTAGGAACTGTGTTGTTACCTTGTGTAAACGCGTAGCTGTGCAGCCCTGAAGATCCCCAGAGTCTGCAGATGTGGCTGTAGACCATCTCACCAGCAAGACTATAAAAATTCCAGCAACTGGCGGCGGACAATTTCCTATTTTGCTTCAAGTTTAACCGCAAAGCACGTAATAATGTTAAAGTGGGTGTAATTCTGTAGCGAAAGCGAAGCCCTTCGTCTAACCAAGCGCGGGTTGGGGGGGGGGGGTTGGCTGCTTCTTCTAACCTAACCACTTCCTATTGCCTAGACTGCGTAAACTTTACGTCTAATGTTCCGTAACCCAGCCAGTGCGTGCTAACGAGGAAGGGCCAGTGCCGCAAAGCTGTGCCGTATATAACCTGGTATGCGTAATTTGTTGCTCCTTGTATCTGAAACTTGCGCCATATATCTCCTCCGCGCCCTCTGGGGGAGAGGGGGGTAATGCGAGGTTCGGCGTTTTGAATGAATCTATCATTATTAAGCCTACCTCCCAGGCGCACATGGAGGCGACTGGAAGCGTGTGCGCATTATTGACACGTTAATTCCCTAATTGAGAGGTAGGACAGTTTCCCGTTAAGCCCTGCCATAAATGAGACATTAATATTGTTGTACCTTACCGACATATGTTCCCGGCAAGGGTTGGTCTATTATCCAGTCCGATGTAATAGTTATTTACTATGCATGGGCCGAAAGTAAAGTTTTACCTAGAATTTTGAAACGAATATGTGAAACACATACGACTTAGTAACATGCTTACTTAGAGAACCCGCAGGTTCATTGCCGCTCTCACATAAGCCCGCCATCGGTCCCTATCCCGTGCAAGATCAATCCAGTCTCCATCATCTTATCCCATCTCCCCCAAATCCATTTTAATATTATCCTCCCATCTACGTTTCGTCCTCCCCAAAGGTGGTTCCTTATATTATTAGTGGTTCATTTTATTATCAGTGGTTCTTTATGTTATTACTGGTTCCATTCATCATCAGTGGTTCATTTTATTATCAGTGGTTCCTTATATTATTAGTGGTTCCTTTCATCATCAGTGGTTCATTTTATTATCAGTGGTTCCTTATATTATTAGTGGTTCCTTTCATTATCAGTGGCTCATTTTATTATCAGTGGTTCCTTATATTATTAGTGGTTCCTTTCATTATCAGTGGCTCATTTTATTATCAGTGGTTCCTTATATTATTAGTGGTTCCTTTCATTATCAGTGACTCATTTTATTATCAGTGGTTCCTTATATTATTAGTGGTTCCTTTCATTATCAGTGGCTCATTTTATTATCAGTGGTTCCTTATATTATTAGTGGTTCCTTTCATCATCAGTGACTCATTTTATTATCGGTGGTTCCTTATATTATTAGTGGTTCCTTTCATCATCAGTGACTCATTTTATTATCAGTGGTTCCTTATATTATTAGTGGTTCCTTTCATTATCAGTGGCTCATTTTATTATCAGTGGTTCCTTATATTATTAGTGGTTCCTTTCATTATCAGTGGCTCATTTTATTATCAGTGGTTCCTTATATTATTAGTGGTTCCTTTCATTATCAGTGGCTCATTTTATTATCAGTGGTTCCTTATATTATTAGTGGTTCCTTTCATCATCAGTGACTCATTTTATTATCAGTGGTTCCTTATATTATTAGTGGTTCCTTTCATAATCAGTGGCTCATTTTATTATCAGTGGTTCCTTATATTATTAGTGGTTCCTTTCATTATCAGTGGCTCATTTTATTATCAGTGGTTCTTTATGTCATTACTGGTTCCTTTCATAATCAGTTGTTCATTTTATTATCAGTGGTTCCTTATATTATTAGTGCTTCCTTTCATCATCAGTGGCTCATTTTATTATCAGTGGTTCCTTATATTATTAGTGCTTCCTTTCATCATCAGTGGCTCATTTTATTATCAGTGGTTCCTTATATTATTAGTGGTTCCTTTCATAATCAGTGACTCATTTTATTATCAGTGGTTCCTTATATTATTAGTGGTTCCTTTCATTATCAGTGGCTCATTTTATTATCAGTGGTTCCTTATATTATTAGTGGTTCCTTTCATTATCAGTGGCTCATTTTATTATCAGTGGTTCCTTATATTATTAGTGGTTCCTTTCATCATCAGTGACTCATTTTATTATCAGTGGTTCCTTATATTATTAGTGGTTCCTTTCATAATCAGTGGCTCATTTTATTATCAGTGGTTCCTTATATTATTAGTGGTTCCTTTCATTATCAGTGGCTCATTTTATTATCAGTGGTTCTTTATGTCATTACTGGTTCCTTTCATAATCAGTTGTTCATTTTATTATCAGTGGTTCCTTATATTATTAGTGCTTCCTTTCATCATCAGTGGCTCATTTTATTATCAGTGGTTCCTTATATTATTAGTGGTTTCTTTTATTATCAGTGGTTCCTGTTATTATTAGTGGTTCCTTTCATCATCAGTGGTTCATTGTATTATCAGTGGTTACTAATATTATTAGTGGTTCCTTATATTATTATTGGTTAATTTTATTATCAGTGGCTCCTTATGTTATTAGTGGTTCCTTTCATCATCAGTGGTTCATTTTATTATCAGACGTTACTAATATTATTAGTGGTTCCTTATATTATTAGTGGTTCCTTTCATCATCAGTGGTTGATATTATTATTAGAGGTTCCTTATATTATTAGTGATTTATTTTATTTTCAGTGGTTCCTTGTATTATTAGTGATTTCTTTTATTATCAGTGGTCCCTGTTATTATTATTAGTGGTTCCTTTCATCAGTGGTTCATTGTATTAGCAGTGGTTACTAATATTATTAGCGGTTCCTTATATTATTAGTGGTTCATTTTATTATCAGTGGTTCCTTATGTTATTAGTGGTTCCTTTCATCATCAGTGGTTCATTTTATCAGACGTTACTAATATTATTAGTGGTTCCTTATATTATTAGTGGTTCCTTTCATTATCAGTGGTTGATTTTATTATCAGAGGTTCCTTATATTATTAGTTATTTATTTTATTTTCATTGGTTCCTTATATTATTAGTGATTTCTTTTATTATCAGTGGTTCCTGTTATTATTAGTGGTTCCTTTCATCATCAGTGGTTCATTGTATTATCAGTGGTTACTAATATTATTAGTGGTTCCTTATATTATTAGTGGTTCATTTTATTATCAGTTGTTCCTTATGTTATTAGTGGTTCCTTTCATCATCAGTGGTTCATTTTATTATCAGACGTTACTAATATTATTAGTGGTTCCTGTCAACATCAGTTGTTGATTTTATTATCAGTGGTTCCTTATATTATTAGTGATTTATTTTATTTTCACTGGTTCCTTATAATATTAGTGGTTTCTTTTATTACCGGTGGTTTCTGTTATTATTAGTGGTTCATCATCAGTGGTTCATTGTATTATCAGTGGTTCCTTATGTTACTAATGCTTCATTTTATTATTAGTAGTTCGTTTTATTATCGTTGCTTTTTTTCTTAACAATGGATATTTTTATTCTCACCGAGTTCTTTTCTATCACTGACTGTGACCCTTTTTTCACTCACTGACACATTTTTTTTTATTGATTGATCTTCATTTTTTAGCTCATGGTTCCTTTCTGATGAATAAATCTTTCTCTCTCACTAGGCCCTTTGTTGTTCACCGAGCCTGATTTTCCCTCATATTTTCATGTGTTAGCATGTCATATATCTCATAATATCGCACAGTAAATAAATAATATGGCATTGTATCGTGACATGTAATATATCAAATCGTAACTATCGCTTGTCATATTTACTTCACGTGTTATATTTATCATGTTACATCACACATGTGATCGTAATCACTATATTCAATAAAAAATTATCTCATATGACGTCACGTCTTGCAATATCGTCGACTTCTAAAATATTCCATACCTGTGACGATTGTTTGAATACTACACTAGCTTCTTAGAATACTTACTTACTTACTTACTTACTTACTGGCTTTTAAGGAACCCGGAGGTTCATTGCCGCCCTCACATAAGCCCGCCATCGGTCCCTATCCTAAGCAAGATTAATCCCGTCTCTATCATCATATCCCACCTCCCTCAAATCCAGTTTAATATTATCCTCCCATCTACGTCTCGGCCTCCCCAAAGGTCTTATTCCCTCCGGTCTACCAACTAACACTCTATATGCATTTCTGGATTCGCTTATACGTGCTACATGTCCTGCCCATCTCAAATGTCTGGATTTAATGTTCCTTATTATGTCAGGTGAAGAATACAATTTGTGCAGTTCTGCGTTGTGTAACTTTCTCCATTCTCCTGTAACTTCATCCCTTTTAGCCCAAATATTTTCCTAAGCACCTTATTCTCAAACACCCTTAATCTCTGTTTCTCTCTCAAAGTGAGAGTCCAAGTTTCACAACCATACAGAATAACCGGTAGTATAATTGTTTTATAAATTCTAACTTTAAGATTTTTTGGCAGCAGACTAGATGACAAAAGCTTCTCAACCGAATAATGACAGGCATTTCCCATATTTATGCTGCGTTTAATTTCCTCTCGAGTGTCATTTATATTTGTTACTGTTGCTCCAAGATATTTGAATTTTTCCACCTCTTCGAAGGATAAATCCCCAATTTTTATACTTCCATTTCGTACAATATTCTCGTCACGAGACATAATCATATACTTAGTCTTTTCAGGATTTACTTCCAAACCTATCGCTTAACTTGCTTCAAGTAGAATTTCCGTGTTATCCCTAATCGTTTGTGGATTTTCTCCTAACATATTCACGTCATCCGCATAGACAAGCAGCTGATGTAACCCGTTCAATTCCAAACCCTCTGTGTTATCCTGAACTTTCCTAATGGCATATTCTAGAGCGAAGTTAAAAAGTAAAGGTGATAATGCATGTCCTTGCTTTAGCCCGCAGTGAATTGGAAAAGTATCAGATAGAAACTGGCCTATACGGACTCTGCTGTAAGTTTCACTGAGACACATTTTAATTAATCGAACTAGTTTCTTGGGAATACCAAATTCAATAAGAATATTATGTAAATCTTCTCTCTTAACCGAGTCATATGCATTTTTGAAATCTATGAATAATTGATGTACTGTACCGTTATACTCCCATTTTTTCTCCAATATCTATCGAATACAAAAAGTCTGATGAATAGTCGATCTATTACGCCTAAAACCACACTAGCTTCTTAGAATACGTTTCTAAAATGCTTATCAGAAACGTTGTGTAGGAATTTACGTAATATGCAAGTTCAACTTGCTTACAATGCCAATAAGCACAAAGAATTCTGTCGTAATAGAGATGATATGCTGGTAGCAGAGTTTTTGCACAGAAGCATGTTATTGTAATCTTGTTTGTTTATAAAATCTGAATTGCATGACTATTGTTTAATCATGTTCTAGTGTAAGAAGCCTTGAATACCACATGAAGCGTTTACCACAGGAAACAAAGACACCAGATAATGGTCACCGGGGGGAAACTGTTAACACAGGTGTAGAATGAGATGGATGTGGATTTAGAGACAATGCCAGATAATTTGGGACTCCTCCGAGTGTAGGAACGCTGTACTGTGTATATTGTACGCTTATTTAGTTTGAACAATGATCTTACGTGTGGCTGGGTGATAACAATTCTACATACTGCATGCAGCTCTGAGGCGCCCTGATTTCGTGACTCATTGTGCTTGCTAAAGGTACACTAGATTCTTCTCTGGCGTCAGGCGGATGAAATCAGAAGCCATTGAAATGAAATTGAGGTGACTGAATATTTCAATGTATGCACCATCGTCATGCATTTTGGGCAGCTCATTGATTGAACGGGAGCTTGTAGGCCAGTCGACGTGGGTTCGATTCTCGACGTTGACTGGAGTGATAACTGTTTTAGGGAAAGGTGGAATTTTACAGATTCCCGGGTTCGTTTCCCATACCGCATAGTGTGCAATAACGCAAATCTAGCTGGATAAAATTAATAACTTCTCTGCATTCCAATAGATTGTTATGAAACTTTGTATAGACCTTATAAATAGCACATATTTTTTTTTGTGTCCAGTAACTAACCTTTTTCCATATCACCACGGCCTGGCGCGTTCTCAGGTTGAGGATAGAGGAAACGGCCTCCAGATATGGAGGGTAGCTGGGAATATATTGAATAAGCAGTCTCGGACAGCCTATAAGGGGTGGTCCTCCAGCTTGGAGGTTGGGCGAAGGGCTAACAACCCATCACCGTAAAAAACAGCTTGTTACGAAACCTAACAATAAGCCTCGGAATGGGACTGTTTCTCCGGCACGACCACAGCTAAGGAATAAGGTTATAAAATTTGGTACATGGAACTAAGTATATGATTATGTCTCGTGACCAGAATATTGTACGAAATGGAACTATAAAAATTGGGGATTTATCCTTCGAAGAGGTGGAAAAATTCAAATATCTTGGAACAACAGTAACACATATAAATGACACTCGGGAGGAAATTAAACACAGAATAAATATGGGAAATGCGTGTTATTATTCGGTTGAGAAGCTTTTATCATCCAGTCTGCTGTCAAAAAATCTGAAAGTTAGAATTTATAAAACAGTTATATTACCGGTTGTTCTATATGGTTGTGAAACTTGGACTCTCACTTCCGTAATAATGAAGCATACTCCCTCTGAATATTTTTTATGCCAAATACTTTTTCTTGAACCTATTCACCTTCAGTTTTTGAGTTTCAACCCGAAAACGCATACATTGTCAGGACGATCAGTGCGTTTTTCATGTGGGAGTAAAGCAATAGCTATTTCAGGTCATTGTGGATTGTAGGCGAAAGTTAAAAAATGACTTACTAGTAGTATAGCTGCTGCATGTAGAGCTTGAAATGTAGAGGGTAAAATCATTTTATCAGTAAATAATACCTTTTGATCTTTCCTTACGAACTGTAATTTTTTAGCTCTTTCGAGCCAATACTGAAGAGAATGACGCATGTAAATATCTACATCACACCGCCATTAAGTATATGAAAAAGTCCCAACCCCACTTGATTAATAACTATAGAAATATTTTATTTTTAATAACAATATTATCTTACGTAATTTTTTTAAATATATATATTTTATAGCCACCACTCAGTAAATTATAGAAATGAGGATCTAATTTAAGATATTCTCTACATCTACTTACATAACCCCAAAACGTTTCACTTTCATATCATCAATATAGCATTAATATGTATAATTAATGAAAAATAATCACATCATGGGATTAACTATAATAATATTTCATTTCTAATGGTAATAATGTCATCAAACCACCTCAAGTTTTGTAGATTTTAATATCCAATACACAGCTGTACTCAGAAAATTACACACCTCAGAATCAGTCCTGTAAATTACTTTTAGTAAGTCTTGAAGTTTTTAATAAGCAATTTAATTTGAGCTCTAAATATGTCAGCAATCCTGGAGGTCATGGCCTTCGTGTAATAGTGTATTGTTTATTGTAGTGTGTGTTTTGTTTTATTCTGAAATGCAATTAATTAGTTCTCAAAACTGACGAAAGATGGATTTTGGAAAATAGGAAAATGATGTACGAAAATTGACATTTCACTGAAAACTACTATTTTTCTGAAAAACATTGGGTTCCAAGCTTCAAAATGAGGGGTCATTTATTAAAATTCTTTCAGCCGTTTTCCTGTAATTTCCATTACCAGTTCAAATTGTGTATATATATATATATATATATATATATATATATATATAGATAGATAGATAGGAGAGAAGTTATTAATTTTGTCTAAATGCACCACTATAAAGGGGCAGTTCCTGTTATGAAATTTTATCAGACTTTGTAGACAAAAAATATATTCCGGCTGTAACTTCTGCATAAAGTTTCATAAAAATCTGTTACATAGGAGAGAAGTGACTAACTTTGTTTAAATGCATCCACTATAAAGGGGTAATTTTCTTCTACAAACGTAATCAGAGTTTGTACACAGAACATGTGTGCCACCTTAAGGCATGTACAAAGGTTCATAACAATCCGTTGGAATGCAGAGAAATGATTAATTTTGTCCATCTAGTAATTTGCATTCTAATTCGCTTTGCGTTTGTTAAGGCTAGATAAAAATGTGTCCAATGTATTTTTAACCTGATGTTCAATGTCATGTGAATAATTTTGCAGGCCTAAAAAATTCAGTAACATTTCGGTATCCACTTAGGTTCATCGAACGATAATAGCACCGCCATGTTTGTTTATAAGCAGATGAACATGACGTTTCCATTCTTTCCACTACCTTCTGAAAGATAAACCGCAAAAATCGTATTTATTTGCTGTGAAATAGTATTTCAAAGAGTGTAAACATTAATTTGGGACACTCTGTATATCCATACATATTAAGGAAAAAATTTAGAATTAAAATTGCATAAATTGGTTCCAAAATTAACATTTTTCCTTAGACCATGCCGAGATGTCCCTAAACGACTCTGTACGATGATATTCAAACTTCATTTGTTTTTCCTGTAATGATATGATGCGGGTTGCTAAGCAACAAGATGCTGTTAGAATATTACAGAAATGGTAACACATTTTTCTCGAATAGGTGTGCACTTAATCAAACTGCGTTAATAAAAAAATACTGCAATAATTACAGTATCTGAATTTTAATGTCATAAAAATCGAAATAATTTTGAACTGTATTCTCATAGTTATTAAACAAAAGGTATGAATTCTTTAAGATTGTTTGAACCAAAATGCAACACTGCTACAGTATTTAATCATAGTAGTAATTTAGGCCCAAGAATATGTAACAAGTTTATATTTAAATATCCTAATCTTGTCAATTCGAATAGTTCTAGTGTTAAATTTAAAAAAGTTATGTATGGATTTTATAAACATTTTTATATTTTTTTTTGCATACTAGACATAAGAAAATTGTATTATATACTTCTTAATTTCAATTCAGGAATCCGCCCCTGAGCACGAGTTCTACTCTTTCAGGGGCGAGCTAAAGTGTTTCTGTATATATTATATTTTATGCTCGACCATGCCGAAATGTAGTAATTATACACCTGGTAGCAGCCCTTTAATGAACCTCATTAAAGTACACCTATTCATTAAAGTTCAGGTGTTCCACCAAACAGAAAATACCATTGTAGCAATATGAAAGCGCAAGTATCGATTATTCTCGGATATGCAATCGAAAAACAACAATAAATCAATAAATCATCTATATTTGAAATAAAGTCAGTTCTGTTACTGTAATAATTAACGTTAATTGTAAATAATATTCAAATAAATGCAATTTGTCATCTCGTTTTTCAATGTCTAATTCAATTTTAAGGTTATACCAAGATTAATGTTTATTTTACTCTCTAGATTGTATCAAGGTCAATGTCGACATTTGTTTCTCGGAAAAAATCAATACTTTCGCGTCTGCGCACATCTCACAATTTACGAGGTATTGCTCAAGGTCAGTTCCGCTCCTCAGTCAGATAAGAATAGCATGAATACTTATGAATAATTTCAAGTTAGAAATATGATCGAGCATAAAAAGTCGTATGAAACTTGACTATAATGGTAATTAAGACGCTCGTATGAAAATTATGGAACTCGCTTGCGCTAGTTTCATAAATATTTTCGCGTCTTAATTACTACCATAATAGGTTCGTTGCATAATGTACTATTATGCTCGACCATGCCGAAATGTAGTAATTATACACCTGGTAGCAGACCTTTAATGTATGTCATTCAAGTACACCTACTCATTAAAGGTCAGGTCTTTCAGCCAATGACGACTCAGGTTACAACTGTTCAGCCAATGACAGGTCAGCTTTCTACCGTTATAAAACCGCAAGTATCGATTATTCTCGGATATGCAATCGAAAGAGAATTAGCGAAAAGTCACGGAGGCTGGAAATCCAATACTGTCGCAGAAGGTTATGTTCTGTTACTATAATAATTAGCGTTAATTGTAAATAATATTCAAATAAACTCAACTTGTCATCTCGTTTTTCAATGTCTAATTTTATTTCAATGTTATCTCTGTAGGTTCTTATGGCCTAGCAAGGTCAATGTGGACATTTGTTCCTCGGAAAAAATCAATACTTTTGCGTCTGCGCATATCTCACAACATACGGGACATTGCTCCAGGTCAGATATAATAAAATTAATGATATCAAGTTAGAAATATGGTCGAGCATAAAAAGTCGTATGAAACTCGCCTATAATGGTAATTAAGAAGCTCGTATGAAAATTATGAAACTCGCTTGCGCTCGTTTCATAAATAATCCATACACACTTCTTAATTACCTTCATTATAGTCTCGTTGCATAATGTACTATTATGTTACAATTATTAGAAAAATAAATAAGTAAATAAATAAATAAGTATATCAATAAATAAATCAATCAATAAATAAATAAACAAATACATAAATAAATAGAAATTTTATGCACCAAGAAACTTATGCTGGCCGATTTTCATTTAAATCTTCCCGCTGTAGTTCACAATCCATTTAATATGTGATAACTTAATGTTGGTGTACGCCTCTCCATTGATAATTTTTTTATGTCAAATTTGAATATATATGACTTAATTTTTGTGCTGATAGGGATCCGCTTTCAGCAGAATGTAATTAGTTGATGCATGATTTATGGAAAGAGCTCGTCCATGTCTGGATGATTCTCAATTTTAATTAAGAGCTTTATCAACATGGGGCAGAGTCGATGTCCAGTACACTTGTACATCGAATCAGAGCAGAGTACGAAGTACCCAGTGACATTAATTAATTTTGTGTCGTGAGTTAAGACTCGTTTTCAATGTAACATAAACATTCATATCTTCCTGCAACAATATCTTGTCATTGCCTATGTTTATACTGGGCATATACTTTCAAAGGGCTATGTTATTCTGAACAATGTGGCGGAATACATTTATATCACCGTTCTTGTACGTTTTACACCAGGGGCCTGTTCCTCAAAAATACTAGTTTAACAGTTCACCAGTTACTAGTTACCAGAGTATATTTCACCATCTCTACTAGATTCTGTTTCTCAAACTATTTCACCAGTCTAGTAACTTGTGACAATTTTTCACTAGTCACATGATCTCTTTCACTAGTCAGCTGATTGAGTTCATTTGTTTATAGTCATTGGCAGGTATTGTTATTTGAGGTTAGAAGGCTAAGTTTTTTGTTTGACTATAATTATATGTGTACAAAACCGCCTTTGCTTATCACAAAATAGTCTAAATAAATTTTCATTAACGTTTTCGATACATGTGTATCATCTTCAGATGTGAAATGTTAGATTAATATGATGAAAACCTTGCTTATTAGATGGAACTTAATGTGGTAATTTTCGGGTCATATTAGTGTGATTGCTTGGACTTAACTTAGGTTGATCTATGATATACATGCTATGTTAGGTTAAATCACTGTTTAAGAATTGTAACCACTATTCTTCAACAGTTTTAATTTTTTTTAATGTATTTTAGTTCATATCACATGACTTGCAGTGATTTAAATCGGCAAGTACAGCCAACACATGTTCAAAGTGACTTAAACTTTTAAAGTCTTTATACAAAGTGTTCACATTTCAATAACTACGCTAATAGATTTTTTGTATTCGACAGATATTGGAGAAAAAATGGGAGTATAAGGGTACAGTACATCAGTTATTCATAGATTTCAAAAAGGCATATGACTCGGTTAAGAGAGAAGTTTTATATGATATTCTTATTGAATTTGGTATTCCCAAGAAACTAGTTCGATTAATTAAAATGTGTCATAGTGAACCTTACAGCAGAGTCCGTTTAGGCCAATTCACTGCGAGCTAAAACAGGGAGATGCATTATCACCTCTACTTTTTAACTTCGCTCTAGAATATGCCATTAGGAAAGTTCAGGATAACGCAGAGGGTTTGGAATTGAACGGGTTACATCAGCTTCTTGTGTATGCGGATGACGTAAATATGTTAGGATAAATTCCACAAACGATTAGGGAAAACAAGGAAATTCTACTTGAAGCAAGTAAAGCGATAGGGTTGGAAGTAAATCCCGAAAAGACAAAGTATATGATTATGTCTCGTGACGAGAATATTGTACGAAATGGAAATATAAAAATTGGAGATTTATCCTTCGAAGAGGTGGAAAAATTGAAATATCTTGAAGCAACAGTAACAAATATAAATGACACTCGGGAGGAAATTAAACGCAGAATAAATATGGGAAATGCGTGTTATTATTCGGTTGAGAAGCTTTTGTCATCTAATCTGCTGTCAAAAAAATCTAAAAGTTAGAATTTATAAAACAGTTATATTACCGGTTGTTCTGTATGGTTGTGAAACTTGGACTCTCACTTTGAGAGAGGAACAGAGATTAAGGGTGTTTGAGAATAAGGTTCTTAGGAAAATATTTGGGGCTAAGAGGGATGAAGTTACAGGAGAATGGAGAAAGTTACACAACGCAGAGCTGCACGCATTGTATTCTTCACCTGACATAATTAGGAACATTGAATACAGACGTTTGAGATGGGCAGGGCATGTAGCACGTATGGGCGAATCCAGAAATGCATATAGAATGTTAGTTGGGAGGCCGGAGGGAAAAAGACCTTTGGGGAGGCCGAGACGTAAATGGGAAGATAATATTAAAATGGATTGAGGGAGGTGGGATATGATGGTAGAGACTGGTTTAATCTTGCTCAGGATAAGGATCAATGGCGGGCTTATGTGAGGGCGGCAATGAACCTCCGGGTTCCTTAAAAGCCAATAAGTAAGTAAATAAGTATTACTACTGTACAGACTAGCATTACTAGTCCATGAGTTTTGAGAAACAGGCCCCTGGTTGTCATGGTATTCTGGCAGCGTTTTTTGGTCTCCACAAAGATCTCTTTCTTCTGAGTTATAACCATTGATGCTGGCACGGACCTTTGAGAAAATTATCTGCAGAATAAAGTCAGCTCTAACTGGAATATAATGTGTTTTGTAGCTGAAGTTGTATGAGTTTTGTTTTTAAACAATTTGTCAGTTAATCTTGAGTTTCAAACCGCTGACATCTATCTCTATTTAAATTAATTTTTATCTGTTGAAAGCGAATGTCATATTTTTTGTCGCGTGTAGAAGTTGAGTAGTGTAGAGCGGAAAACAGGCAAAAACTACGTTCCATCTCTTTCACTCCGCTGCCGTTATCGACGAAAGCTCTCAGTCGACGAAAGTCTGTTGGAAAACCCATGTTCGTGTTTTTGTACACTATAGTTACTATTTTCTGATTATATTTATTAAAAGTTTCCCTTATTTCTCAATAGTCATAAACCAATAAAAACATATATTGCTTTTCGTTATTGAAAAGTAAGGTTGGAAATATTCCGCCATCATCAATATTAAAACTGAAAGTTTATTTATGGGAATAGTTACATACATGGCCATTACATCTGAAGTACTTAGTTCTACGCCGGGCCTGTTTTCGGAGCAAATGGTTTTTAAGGGAGGAGTTTTGTGGAAATTCTAATCTCTAAAATGTTTAACTAGAGAGTTTATTTTTTGTCTACTTACTCCTCTTAGAATATGTATACATGCTACAAAATGTAATTTGATATCATGCAATATACAGGGTGTTTCAGAAGTGATGGTGAAAAATTTAGGGATGAAAAGTAAAAACGAAGAGAATCATAAAATTTCCTGTAAACATGGGTCCACAAATTAACCGTTCTTTTAATATCATAACTAGATTTGTAATGTTGTTGACTGGTTACACAAGTTGACTGTAGCATGGTACATAGACGGGGACGTGAGCTAGTACGAGGACGTTGACTTGGTTCTGCGATCGACTACGCGAATACCAACACATAACAAATCTCGACAGGTCTAAAAGTAAACATGCGGTACATAGCATTACAAAGATATATTTTTACGTACCTTTCGTTATGTGCAGAAGAATTGTCACAGAATTATTCGTGGGTTTGAGTCTCCTCCTTTCTTTTCTTGTGTTACAATGTCTCTGTATATAATATAGCTTGTCACCTCGTATGTTTGTATTACATGACTTACATGTAATGTTCCCGTCATTCACTTTAAGGGGTTAGGTACAGCTTAAAATTTTGGAAATATGCAACATTTTTTTCCTCCATTACTGTATCTTGCACAATAATGAAAATTAGTATGTGTAAAACACTGTCCTTCTGCTATATGAAAAAAATAATTTTACAGTTTAAAAAAATTATTTACATTTTTGTTTAAAAATTCAGTTCATTGTGCAGTGATGAAGCGTTTTCCACATAACTCAAAAACTATCCAACATTCTGTTGTGAAATATTTTGTGTGTATTTATGCATGTCATATCTACAGTATGATGCAAGATCACTTCTCTACCTTTGATAGATTGTCCGATAAAAAAATAAATTCATTGAAAAAAAATGGTCAAATATCAGTACTTTCTTCTACACAATATAAAAAATAGTTATTTATGGTACTTGTGAGGTAAGTGCATCTTTATTGCACGAGTGGAAAGATTTAAGCACGAGGCGTCAGCCGAGTGCTTAAATTACACGAGCGCAATAAAAATCACGCTGACAGGTACCATACGTAATTTTATCCATGACCATAACGAAAAATTATGTTTTATAAAAGAAAATATGTTGAAAATAAGTCCTCATGTAATCACATACCATGGCATGGATTTTAGAATCGATACGTGTACTAGGTAGGTCATGATGTAGGAGGGCATGATTAGTGAAGAATGGTATCTAAGGCGTCGGATAAATAAC
This sequence comes from Periplaneta americana, assembly GCF_040183065.1. Taxonomy (NCBI): domain Eukaryota; kingdom Metazoa; phylum Arthropoda; class Insecta; order Blattodea; family Blattidae; genus Periplaneta; species Periplaneta americana. Next base: position 207,406,416 of record NC_091118.1, on the reverse strand, counting down.
TAATTATAATTAATTATATAATTTTAATATATATTTTTTCATTTCAAACGTGCATTTTCGTCTTTTTGAAGTTTCAGGGAGTATTTAGAATTGTTCATGGGACTAATGTGATTAAAATAATTTCACATTTTACTTTTGTAAACTTAAGAGGAATATTAAAACTTAATTAATCATTGTGTCTGTTTAGCTCAGTAGACTAACGCGTGTTGTTTTAAAATCCTATAAACGCCTCCCAAATGCTAAATTATTACAAATTAAAAAATAATATTGTATAATATGAATGCAATTCACAAATTACGACGTAGTAGATAGAGAAAAGAGAAGGAGATTGAGTGTAGGTATATTTAAGAAATGGTAATAAAGAAGTAGAGGTAGTGACATTTATTAATATATTAACTTCTTGAGTAATATTTCAATGGAAAAGTAGGCCTATACGTGTGTGTCCGGGTACTAGGAAAATACTAATGAATTGTGAGATAAAGTTCAAATTGTGAGGTAACTGGAATAATGTGATGTTGAATAAAATCCTACTTTACAGACGCAAAAGTACTTAGTAAAGGCATGTTTTTCGTAATGGTCATGGATAAAAATGATTTATTGTGGAATGTAGTTGAAAGAGCATGATATTGTAAACATGAGTTTCAGCAATAAAATAAAAGTGAGAGAACATGAAAAAGTTAACAAGTTTATGAGTTATGAGGGAAACGCTTCATCACTGCACAGTGAAGTGCCACCATTTTGAATTTAAAAAAAATATATATAAATAATTTTTTTTTAATCGTAAAAATATTTTTTTTCATATAGCAGAAGGACAGTGTTTTACACATACCAATTTTCATTGTTGTACAAGCTACAGTAATAAAGGAAAAAAATGTTGAATATATACAAACATTTTACTGCTGTAAGCTGTACCTAACCCCTTAAGACACTCACCAAATTCCGCTGCAAAAATGTGCGCCTGAGAACTTTTAATCTTCGGGATTATTATTCAGCAGGTACACTGTTTATGCTTGCTATAGTACTGACGGTGAACGAATAGTCAACATTGCAAGCCTCATCATAACTTTTGTTTTCTCCCCTGTTATGTTGAAAGCTAAAGGGTAAAAAAAAAAAAGAATTTCAACTTTGTCTCCATGCACCTCATTCGTATTGATGGTCAGTACTGGAGAACTAATTATATCGTTAAAGTCTTGAAGTTGGAAAGTAACAAACGCAAAACCCGTGTTTGCAGTAGGCTGTATTATTCTTTAATATATACTTGCTACACGTTGTTAATTGTGGTTGGCTGTGTAAATAGTTGAGCCTTTGTCACACTGTTTGCTAGTCTCAATTTCTATTACTGTCCAATTGACAGGTTGTGTAATTAAATTTTCTACCATGTCCTATTTTGTCAACACATGAAAACTACAGAGGCCGCATAAATGCTTTAATTGAAATTGGTTGCACCCACTGATGGTGTTTATACTTCACAGCAGCTATGGGCATTGTGACAGGGGACAAAGCCGATCAAACACACACATTTATTAAAAGTGACTCAGTGTTAGGTTAACACAAATCACTTTTCAGAAAAGAAATACAGTGTGATCCGTTTGGGTATGGATAATATTAAGGTAGGTGTCCCTGATATGGCCATGCTAAGGTTTGAGAATTTTTATAGCCGCTATTTTGAAAAAAAAATGTCAACCACTTTTTTCTTACTCGTTCTCAGTCTAATGGACTTTCTTAAAACAATTTCCTTTCCACATAAAAATAGCTTTAATTGTCCAAAAAGTCCCAAATTCCTAAAGTCTACCTAGTGGCCGTATCAGGAACATGTGCACATGATATGGCCACCCTTGTTACATGTTCTACAAATCGTGATTGTTTTCAGTTTGATAGCGCAGTTGTGCTAAAATTAAATAATTGTGGTGTAAAATGAATAAAAATGACACTTAATCTTTTTTATAATTCAAAAGTGTAGTCAAAACAGGTTTTTCCATAAAAAAAATTAAGTTGTTGTTTAAAAAAAATACAAAATTTTTGTGTAATCCCAGCAATAAGGCATGTAAATTTGTCAGATGAAAAAATAAAAGTGAAATGAACTTGATATGGCCATATCAGGAGCAGGTAAGCTTTCACGAAAATCGTTTGATTATGAACAACTCGTAAAAGATACACCATCAACGACAACACCAATCAACAGAACATTAAAAACTGAATGGAGTACGATGGTTTTCATGAAACAAGTATTTGAAAAACATGCATAGAACAAAGGAGACTTACCAGAGAAAAATAAGAAGAGGTCACATGAAAACCGCAAAACAGGCAACTGACGCCATATTGCTCAACCTGACTGGATGGAAAACGATCAAGTGACATACCAGGATGCCCTTTCACTGGATGCTGCTGCAATTTAGCGGATTATTTTATTAACTAACTCACAATAGGGGGGTGGCCATATCAGGAACATGACCATAAGAGGAGCACCCACTTTAATTTATTATTATAAAGCTATTATGATAGTAGGAAAAATTTCTTGCTGGTTATATTATGATTAAAAGATGGGAGTTTCCATATATATATATATATATATATATATATATATATATATATCAATAAAAATGCATAATCTGAAAGGACAAATGAAAATTGTGGATGATTAAAATAGCTACTACAAATCAACATCGGGCACAATGTGTTCTTTGGTATGCGTCTACATAGGACAGACAGGCAGATCATTTTCAAACACGTTACAAAGAACACATCACAGCCATAACAAAATTACAAAACACTTCCACATATGCAGAACACATCACAAATGCTAACCACACCTACAGAGACATCAACACAGACATGGAAATACTGCACATCCAACCAAAAAGCCAGAAACTAAACACACTAGAACAATATGAAATATACAGACATACAAAAACACACGCCAATGAAATTCTCAACACACAACTCAATTTCAGAACACACACACTCTTTGACTCTACATTACACCACACGGACACATCCTCAGGGGAAACAAAACAAGAGACGCCAAGACCACCAACGACCAGTTCTGAGGATGACCCATAATAGATCGAAACATGTAAACCAGCTACGATAGAATTTAACACAAGAAATTCTTATAATACATATTCCTAAATTTGAGAATGTTAAAAGAATTCAAAGGGAATTTCGACGTAATTATGGTGTGCGTAATGTATCTAAATACGATTCCATAATGTTGTGGTAACGAACATTTGTAGAAACAGGTTCTGTGTTAAAGAAATATACGCAGGACGTTGCAGAAGCAGCTATCTCTTGGCTTGGTCCAAAAAAAAAACTCCCTAGATTTTTTTAGTAGGTTATTTTACGACGTTTATCAGCATGTTAGGTTATATAGCGTCTGAACGAGATGAAGATGATAATGCCAGAGAAATGAGTCAAGGGTCCAGCACCGAAAGTTACCTAGCATTTGCTCGTATTGGGTTGAGGAAAAACTTCGGAAAAAACCTCAACCAGGTAACTTGTCCCGACCAGGAATCTAACCTGGGCCACTTGGTTTCGCGGCCAGACGCGCTAACCTTTACTCCATAGGTGTGAACTCCCCAGATCTAACTCCTCCTGACTTCTTCGTGTGGGGTTTTGTTAAAGACAATATCTATTCACAGAAACCCAGGAACATTGATGATCTGAGAGTAAAAATTACTCAAACCTTTCAACAAATCACCCCTCTTATGTTACAACGGACATGGGCTGAATTGCATCACCGTTATGAGTTGTGCAGGGTGCGCAATGGGGGTCATGTTGAGCTCTGAGGAATCTCCCATCTTTCAGTGTTGTATGCACAAAGTTTCAACAAATAAAGTTCACTAATAAATGTTTTACGGTGTTTTTATTTTATCCATACCCAAACGGATCACCCTGTATTACAGAAATGTATTCTCTTAATGCAAATGCAATTTTCTCTTATGAGTTTCGAAAATGTGTAGGTAGAAAAGAGGTAGATAAGTAGCTGAATGAAAGAAATTTTTTTAATTCTTGTTTTGTTCATGACAAAGGAAAGTAACTGACCAGAGATGATTTGTTTTACTTTTATTTTTGTCCCTTTCAAATCGTAAGTGAGATTTAGAAAATTTTCGTGTTAGGTACTGAATTATTTTATACCAAGCATGTGTATTCCAACCAGTGGCGTACGCTGAATTTTGTCGAAGTGGAGGGGTCATTATTAAAATTGCTTACAATTTACATTATCGGTATTTAAAATTTTGTGTATTATTATTATCATCATCATCATCATTATCAGCTGAATTTTCACAGGGGCATGTGAAACTAGTTCCAGGAAGAACGGTCGGAAATTTTCACTAACCTCGCGAGAATCACAATTCGACTTTTTGCTAAAAAAATTGTAAAGTTGAGCTTTGCAGTCGCTTAGGAATATCAAAGAATCCGGAACGATAATGTGAAGTTTATATTAGAAATATGAACTGTCAAATGCATGAAACATTAAACGAACGTTTTACAATAAAGTCAGAACTGAAACTAACGAACGGGTGAATACCGCCCTTAAAATGAGTTTAAAATCGACAATGCACAATATTTAACATATGCACTGCAGAACTGTCAAAACAATTTTTTCAATATGTTACACAAGTTAAACTTCATAATGTGTCGGCTTCATTTTATTACAAGGTCGGTACTAGGCGGTAGGTCTATCTATAATAAAGATAGCATTGTTATAATTCGAACGTGCCGCAGTTCCAAGAACAGGGATTATATTGAAGGAAGGGTAGGAGGCCTATGCCTTATATCGATGTAGATTTTGTTACTCTAACAGTGAAAAATTAGAGGAGGGAAAACGATTGTGGATAAAAAGTACCGAGATCTAAATATGTCGTTTTTTTTTAATTTCGAGGTGGGAGTTCAAACCCGATAAACAACCCTTTGTGTACGCCCCTGGTTCCAACCAAATAATAATTTTAGAGAAAGTTACACAACACAGAACTGCACTCATTGTATTCACCTGACATAATTAGGAACATTAAATCCAGACGTTTGAGATGGGCAGAGCATGTAGCACGTATGGGTGAATCCAGAAATGCATATAATAAGTTAATAATAATAATAATAATAATAATAATAATAATAATAATAATAATAATAATTTATTTAACCTGGCAGAGTTAAGGCCATACGGCCTTCTCTAACACTCAACCAGGAGTAAAACTGCGTTACAAAAAACACTACAAATTTACAAAGTACACTACAATTTTACACACAAAACTGAATAAGATAATAATAATAAAATGTAAACAACAAGTAACTAGAAATCAGACATAATATATAACATACAGAAAGAAAGGAAAAAGCATAATAAATGTGAACAGCAGGTCAAAATAAATGAGACATACAAAGTATAAAAAATAAGACAATTATTGATGATGATGATGATGATAATAATGATAATAATAATAATAATAATAATAATAATAATAATAATAATAATAATAATAATAATAATTGCGCAGTACAAAGCATACAATGAATACAATATTTTTAGGTACACACAGTAATGAAAATTATGATTATATATAGCTCAACTTATCACATTATAGATATTGTACCATTATCGGAAAATATGAAAACAAAAATATAAAATAAGTTAAATTTCACTAGAATATAACTAGAGTGTTAGTTGGGAGGCCGGAGGGAAAAAAGACCTTTGCTGAGGCAGAGACGTAGATGGGAGGATAATATTAAAGTGGATTTGAGGGAGGTGGGATATGATGGTAGAGACTTAATTATTCTTAAATAAGTATATAATAAATTTCAATCTTAAGACATATCAACTTGCAAATGTTTATTTGCTATTTAATAACAACATATGAATGTTTTCGCCGTTTAGGGCATCTTCAGATATAACAAAAAACATGTAATCTGGACCTATAATAGTAAATTATGCAAATGACAAGGAGTAGAGAACAATATATGTAATACATGAGATTCATGAGCTTTATGTAAATTATGACATAATACAGGATGAATATTGAGATGGTCTTTGGATTTTAAAATTAAACTGGACGAACATTTTTACATATAGCTCATGTTACAATTAAATATACAACGATTAAAATTTGTCAATGATGTTAAAATTTAAATTTTATAATGATGGTAATAAAATGTTTTAGAGTAATCATAGCTGAGAATTTAGCAAACTATCTTGTAACTTACGACAAAACTATATATCATGAAAAACTGTTTAAGACTAAAATCCAAAGACCATCTCAATATTCATCCTGTATTAGGTCATAATTTACATAAAGCTCATGAATCTCATGTATTACATATATTGTTCTCTACTCCTTGTCATTTGCATAATTTACTATTATAGGTCCAGATTACATGTTTTTTGTTATATCTGAAGATGCCCTAAACGGCGAAAACGTTCATATGTTGTTATTAAATAGCAAATAAACATTTGCAAGTTGATATGTCTTAAGATTGAAATTTATTATATACTTATTTAATAATTTACCAGGCATATTGATATATAATTTACAATTCATTTTATATATCAATATTAATAAGTATTTAATGAATTTCAATCTTAAGGCATATAAACTTGCAAATGTTTATTTGCTATTTAATAACAATATATGAACGTTTTCGCCGTTTAGGGCATCTTCAGATATAACAAAACATATTATCTGGACCTATGATAACATATTATGCAAATAACAAGGAAAATAGAGAACAATATATATGGTACATGAAATTCATGAGCTTTATGTAGATATAACATGAAACAGGATGAATATTGAGATAATCTTTGAATTTGAACTTCGACTGGACGAATGTTTTATTTTATACATATAGCTCATGTTAAGTTACAATTAATATACAATGTTTAAAATTTGTCAATGTTAAAATTTAAAATGATGATAATAAAATATTTAAAGTAATCATGGCTGAAAGTTGTCGTAAGTTACAAGATAGTATGCGTAGTTAATGTTCTTGTGTTTTGTAATTATTTCGCTTAGAGAGGCCGTTGGCATTTGAATGAATGTTGTTTTACGTTGATGACTACTTTTCAGTTGATATGCAGTGATTAAATTAGCCAAAGTTAAAATTTTATAATGAAGATAATAAAATATTTAGATTAATCATGGCTGGGAATTGTCGTAAGTTTAAGATAGTTTTCGTAGTTGATGTTGTGTGTTTTGTAATTGTTTCACTTAGAGGTCATTGACTTTGAAATGGCTACTCTGATGTGATGACATCCTATTACGTGTTCTCAGGTTTATTGAAGTATAAATGAAGAAGTTCTATAACTGAAAGAATATTAACTATTAATTTACTTTCAATTTTGATATGGGGATATAATTGTTTTAATAAATTTTGACGGCATTCGAATACTAACATTTGTGTGTACTGGTGTTGATGTGTTGGAGGTTTTAAGAGAACTGAAGCCTAGATATCGTGTGTATTGAGGCATGTAACGGCCAACGGCCTCTCTAAGCGAAATAGTTACAAAACACACGAACATTAACTACGCATACTATCTTGTAACTTACGACAACTTTCAGCCATGATTACTTTAAATATTTTATTATCATCATTTTAAATTTTAACATTGACAAATTTTAAACATTGTATATTAATTGTAACTTAACATGAGCTATATGTATAAAATAAAACATTCGTCCAGTCGAAGTTCAAATTCAAAGATTATCTCAATATTCATCCTGTTTCCTGTTATATCTACATAAAGCTCATGAATTTCATGTACCATATATATTGTTCTCTATTTTCCTTGTTATTTGCATAATATGTTATCATAGGTCCAGATAATATGTTTTGTTATATCTGAATATGCCCTAAATGGCGAAAACGTTCATATATTGTTATTAAATAGCAAATAAACATTTGCAAGTTTAATGCCTTAAGACTGAAATTCATTAAATACTTATTAATATTGATATATAAAATGAATTGTAAATTAAATTAATTATTCTTGCTCAGGATAGGGACCGATGACGGGCTTATGTGAGGGTGGGAATGAACCTCCGGATTCTCTAAAAGTCATTTGTAAGTAAGTAAGTAAGTGACATGTAATGTTAAAAGTCAAATAAAGATAAATAACACCCTGTATTGTGTGAACAATTGGTCTCTGAGCATTTGTTTTCTATCTCTATTATTGTTTAGTTGAGTTCTCTCTACAACTTCTGCGCGTTTATGCGTTGAATTTAGATTCATTCAGTATAGATACAGTCATTTATGCCTATAAGTTCGTGTGTATAACCTGTAATACTCACACATGCATAAACACACAGTCTAGTTGTCATTTATTTATCTACTCCGGTCTCCATAGCGACTAGCAGTTGCTCTAAGCATTTGTTTACCTGTACACAGTTTACAGCCATTAGTTTTGTTGTTCTCTTGTTTCTGTTTAAAGCTCATTTATGTTGTGTTTCTTTAATCTCTTTTTAATGAAGTCTGTATTTCAAAAGACGAACCGCAGTTTGTGTATTTTGCACCTAATCCCACTTTAGATGTTTAAGTAATGTTACACAAACTCATTCGTACACTTCTTAAATTCCAAACTGGCCACTGAAAACTGCAAGTGGGTTTGAAACGCGGATACTCTGGCCGAATGGCACGCTGGACGTAATGTGAGACACCCTTGCGCTACCAAACGCTGCTCGTGTGGTAGCCTGTCATCCAGGCGCATTACAAAGGAAGATATGTGCGGCGGCAGCTATTGTACTTCTGGTTTATGTGTGAAAAATCCCGTGTTAAAACATAAAACAAATTTATATGGCTCCATTAATTTATATGCTAATATTTTCCAAGAAGCAATAATCACAAATATTACGAAATAATGACTTTACCCCTATTCCTATCTAATTCCGTTATCAAAGAGCGGACTTATTAAAGTATCTGATATTGCCGTTGGACAGTTTTTCATCGTAAATTCTTTTGGAAAATGCAATTATTGCTAAAATTAACGCTGTTAATAATCAATATGAAATTAACGTTGCGAAAAATTGGCTTGACTCTAATCTCCTGTCCTATAGTAATAAAACTACCTATAACTTATTCCATTTTCTTTAACAACGAAATATTTACCTTCACACATGAATAATTATTACTTAATAATACATTATACTTACTTACTAATGGCTTTTAAGGAACCCGGAGGTTCATTGCCGCCCTCACATAAGCCCGTCATCGGTCCCTATCCTGTATAAGATTAATCCATTCTCTATCATCATATCCTATCTCCCTCAAATCCATTTTAATATTATACTCCCATCTACGTCTCGGCATCCCCAAAGATCTTTTTCCCTCCGGTCTCCCAACTAACACTCTATACGCATTTCTGGATTCGCCCATACATGCTACATGCCCTGCCCATCTCAAACGTCTGGATTTAATGTTCCTAATTACGTCAGGTGAAGAAAACAATGCGTGCAGTTCTGCATTGTGTAACTTTCTCCATTCTCCTACAACTTCATTCCTCTTAGCCCCAAATATTTTCCCAAGAACCTTATTCTCAAACACTCTTAATCTCTGTTTCTCTCTCAAAGTAAGAGTCCAAGTTTCACAACCATACAGAATAACCGGCAATATAACTGTTTTATAAATTTTAATTTTCAAATTTTTTGACAGCAGACTAGATGACAAAAGCTTCTCAACCGAATAATAACAGGCATTTCCCATATTTATTCTGTGTTTAAATTCCTCCCGAGTATCATTTATATTTGTTACTGTTGCTCCAAGATATTTGAACTTCTCCACCTCTTCAAAAGATAAATTTCAAATTTTTATATTTTCAAACCCTCTCCGTTATCCTGAACTTTCCTAATGGTATACTCTAGAGAAAAGTTAAAAAGTAAAGGTGATAGTGCATCTCCTTGCTTTAGCCCGCAGTGAATTGGAAACTCATCTGAGAGAAACTGACCTATACGAACTCTGCTGTACGTTTCACTGAGACACATTTTAATTAATCGAACTAGTTTCTTGGGAATACCAAATTCAATAAGAATGTTATATAAAACTTCTCTCTTAACCGAGTCATATGCCCTTTTGAAATCCATGAATAACTGATGCTCTGTACCCTTATACTTCCATTTTTTCTCCATTATCTGTCGAATGCAAAATATCTGGTCAATAGTCGATCTATTACGCCTAAAACCACACTGATGATCCCCAATAATTTCATCTACATATTTTTTAAAATAGGACCTTTAAATAAGAAATTTATAAAATTATTGATGATATATAATATTAACAAATGTGTGTATTTTTTACTTTGATTTACCACTACAAAGATTAAAATAATTACCCAACACTATTCCACTAAGAGCCATATTTCTGCGTTATGTCATTGCCGTCCAGAGAGCAAGTGGACTGGTCAAAATGTATATAAAACACATTGGATATAAATGGTCATTGGAGTTAGGGCACTCTGCAAATAAAAGTTTGCTATAAGACGAGGGAACCTATAAAAAAGAAGGCAATTAATTTTGGATTTACGTCGCTTTGAAAATAAACTCTCAAGTTATAACATTCATTCACTTTCCGGGACATGAACTGATATCCGTGATTTTCATGCAGCGTTGGCACTGTTGCACATTTCGCTATTTGTAAACAGAAGCCCTGCAATTTGAACCCCGGGGAATAATCACCTTCACTGCTAATACACGTCATTTCCGTGTTTGCCAGTATCGACAACCTGCGATCTCAAATCTCCATAGATGTAGATAATTTAATTTACCTTCGACAGAGGAAGCTGGCACACGTAATGTGTATGATGAGGTATTGCATCTGATTGTACTACTCATGTCCACCTGTTAGCAAGTCTGAACCTGTTGCGCCTATCGGATATGCAACCCTCCTCACTGACCAGGCCGTAGCAAATGCATAAATCTCTCGCCACTATTATAAATGCCCGGAACACAAGGAAAAGCAATTCATTTGCATAAATAAGATCTCAACGCCTGTCCCGCTGTCTTGTACAACATCAGGCGCGCATCCAAACTGTCACGTGATATCTGGCTCTTAATCTGCGTTCAGTGCCCACAGTCAGCAGAAAGTTATAGAGTCGGCTTTAAACGCTAGAGATGCGGGTTCAAAACCAAAAGAATTCAACTAGAATTTCCTCATATGTAATCCTTGTAAGGGGCGTTTATGAACTCTCCGCTCTTAAAGCTTGAAAAAAAAAGTGACAGGCGATTTATGGAATCCCTATAATTGCGTGAAATGTTTATGCTGTTCGTGATTGTTATTGTGAGCATGGTTGGGATTGTAAAGATGCTTTGGATTTGAAATAAAAGTTTGATATTATGAACATAAATGAAAACAAGACGAAGACCATGGTTATCGGGAGAAAAATAAAGAAGTTAAGGGGTTGTACAATAATGAAAATTTGTATGTGTGAAACACTGTCATTCTGCTATAGGAAAAAAAATTTCACGATTTAAAAAAAAATTATTTACTTATTTATTTTTTCAAAAATTCATAATTGTGGTAGTTCACTGTGCCGTGATGAAGCTTTTCTCTCATAATATAAAATTTAAAATATATAATATATAATATAATATAATATAGTATAATATAATATAATACAATATATATTTTTTTTACGATTAAAACATTATTTCTACTTTTTTTTCCAAATTCATAATGGTGGAAGTTCACTGTGCAGTGATGAAGCGTTTCCCTCATAATTTATAAACTTGTTAACTTTTTCATGTTCTCCCTCTTTATTTTGTTGCTGAAACTCATATATACAATATCCTGCTCTTTCATCTACATTCCTTAATGAATAACATTTTTTTTTATTTTGTGTTAGAAGAAAATACTATACTTGACCATTTTTATAATTAATTAATTTTTTTATCAGACAATCTATCAGAGGTAGAGAAGTGACCTTGCATCAAATTATAGACATGACATGCATAAATACACACAAAAAATTTCATTACAGAATGTTGCATAGTTTTTTATTTATGTGGAAAACATTTCATCACTGCACAGTGAACTGAATTTTGAAAAAATAAAAATATGTAAATAATTTTTATTTTAAACTGTAAAACAATTTTTTTCATATAGCGGAAGGACAGTGTTTTACACATACTATTTTTCATTGTTGACGAGATACAGTAATGGAGGAAAAAAATGTTGAATATTTTAAAAATTTTACTGCTGTAAGCTGTAACTAACCCCTTAAACATGAGAATTCTAAATGAGACAGTAGGGCAAGTGGACAACTTCAGATACTTGGGGTGTACTATAAGCAGTAACATGAGCTGCTGCCAGGAAGTCAAAAGGAGGATAGCAATGACAAAGGAAGCTTTTAACAGAAAAAGGACAATCTTCTGCGGACCTCTGAAAAAAGAACTAAGGAAGAGACTAGTGAAGTGCTTTGCGTGGAGCGTGACATTGTATTGCAAAGAAACACGGACATTACGACCATAGAAGAGAAGCGACTAGAAACATTTGAAATGTGGATATGGAGAAGAATGGAGCGTGTGAAATGGACAGACAGAATAAGAAATTAAGCTGTGTTAAAAAGATTGGATGAAGAAAGAATTATGTTGAATCTCATCTGGAGGAGAAAACGGAATTGGTTGGGTTACTAGTTGAGAAGAAACTGCCTTCTGAAGGATGCACTGGAAGAAATGGTGAACGGGAGAAGAGTTCAGGGCAGAAGAAGATATCAGATGACAGACGACATTATGGATCATATGAGGAGACAAGGAGGAGATAGAAAATAGGAAAGACTTGAGAATGCAGGGTTTGCAGTGAAGGACCTGTTCTTGGACAGAGAACTATGAATTAATTAATTTTCACTTCGGTCTTCATACTCTCCATATTTAAATTTAACAAGGCCAGCCTTCTCGTTAACTATTTTATAATCGTTCCTCATTCCATGAGTCCTTTTCTGTTTGAAATTGTAATGAATAGGTCTAATAATGTCATCACAGAAAATATGATTCCTTTGAAAATATCACAGTTAAGTATTTCAGAATTAGATGATGTTAAATTAACTATTTCCGCCTTCATACTCTCCACATTTACCAATAACTCCAATTTGTGAACGAATAATAGTTTGTGATGAAATTGAAATTAAGTTTAAAATTTCGTTAAGCTTTTATGCGTTGCAAAACGTTTCATTTGAATCTTTTCTAATTCCACCTGATACGGAAATCACAGCTCTACAGCAACTGATTTAGCATGGCCCCCTGATATCTATACCAATAATAAATCTGTAGCCGAAATTTTTCTGGTAATTTTCGATTTTCCAAAAATAATTGGTCCTAACATATATAATTAACCACCCTGAAACCGAAAATCGCTTTTTTGAAATTTTTGTTTGTATGTTTGTTTGTCTGTCTGTCTGTATGTTTGTTACCTTTTCACGCGATAATGGCTGAACGGATTTCGATGAAAATTAGAATATAAATTAAGTTCGTTGCAACTTAGATTATAGGCCATATGGCATTCAAAATACATTATTTAAAAGGAGGGTTATAAGGGGGCCTGAATTAAATAAATCGAAATATCTCGCTTATTATTGATTTTTATGAAAAATGTTACATAACAAACATTTCTTTAAAAATCATTTCCGATAAGTTTTATTCTTTGAAAAATTTTGATAGGACTGATATTTAATGAGATAAATGAGTTTCAAAATTAAAATAACTGCCATCTAAGGCCGTGTAATGAAATAAACAAATGACTTCGTCTATAAGGGGCCTTGGTCAACAACAATCGAAAGCTATGAATCATAGCCTACAGAAAATGTTTCTGTGTTTGTATGAAGCAATATCGGAAACTAAATTAACCGATTTGTATAATTAATTATTATTTCACCATTGGAAAGTGTAGTTTCTCTGTATGGACATAATGCTATAATGTTATTACAGTAACTTCGGAGTGAATTGAGGACAGGTAAGATTAAAATAGCTTCTTACGCACAGAAAACTTGATAGGCTATTCTGTGTATTCGTTTCCTGTATTTCTTAAAATAATGTTTATCTCAGAGAATTAACGAACAACGAGAGTGTATTGATTTAGTATGCAGTAATAATATGTTAGCTTAGCATTTCATTATTTTATAATCCAAATTTTAACTATGCTCAATTTAATCGAGTTAAAATACATAAAATACATATGCATTAAATGCAATGCAAAAAATTTGGGTAATGAGCCAAGCAGATTACGTTGCCCTGTTGTAAAATAAAATTTGTTCCTCCTGAGATTCAAGAGCCCCCATAACAAATTGAAAACTTACTTATCGGGGTACATCCGTTATCAACACACTTCTTATATAATATAATATAATATAATATAATATAATATAATATAATATAATATAATATAATATAATATAATATAATATAATATAATATAATATAATATAATATAATATAAGTTATTTGAAGGGTTCAGAACCATAGTGGGCCAAGCGCCATTTACTGAATACGTAGAAAACAAGAGTTAAAATTAAGTTATCACCATAATTCAATGGAAACATATAACAAGTAAAATAAAGTATACATATTAAATCTAAATGATGTCAATGTTCATTGAACTATGGTTGCATGTAATAAAAATTAAGAAACATGTTAAAGGAATTGTCATTGCACCAAATGAGTGCTCTCTGGACCAAAATGATTCCATTTTAATTATTTAAATACAATTTAAATTAAGTAACATATTAAACGATTTATCCTTCTATCAAACACGAATGTTCCCTGGATCAAACGTCCTATTTTAATTATGTAATTACTTTATATTTATTTCTAACGGGTGCAGCGGAGCGCACGGGTACGGCTAGTAATTATATAAAACACTGAAATAAAAAAAATCATTAAAAGACATTAGTCATTTTTTTATAACTACGTCATCATTTTTGTTGGAATTGCCTATATAAAGAGATGGCATTTTGAATGGCTGGGTGGTTTTTTTCAGGAAAAGCTGCCATGCACATAACCTCTTAAAATATAAAAACAAATGAAGATGTTATTGCGATGTACCGAATTACATTTTATGATATTTCCGTGCAGAAATTATTTATTAACATATGATGAAGGATGGGTGGAAAGGAAAAAAAATTTTCTCCGGCACCGGGACTCGAACCTGGGCTTTCAACTCTACGTGCTGACGCTTTATCCACTCCACACATCCTTCATCATATGTTAATGCAGAATACCTGCACGGAAATATCGTATATGTACTTCGGTACATCACAATAATATGATATGCGTAAATAATCACTTAGTAATTTAAGACGGCACCTTGTTCCGTCGGATCCCGGCCACTAAGTCACTCGTAATGAGTGCACCTCTGCACATAGTGTGTTGGACATTGTGCCACTGTCACACATCTGTGAGAGAACTGACAGAATTCAGTCCGGTATCGGAGCTGGAATTCAGTGTGGCTTAATGAATAAAGCGTCAGCACATAGAGCTGAAAACCCGGGTTCGAATCCCGGTGCCGGAGAGAATTTTTCTCCGCTCCACCCATCCTTCATCAAAGGAGGATGGATAAGTTAACATAATAAGTATAGATTGCGCTTTCCATTTGATTAATGTTGTAATTTCAAGAAATGCTGCGATACACATGATGTGTTAAATTATAATAATAATAATAATAATAATAATAATAATAATAATAATAATAATAATAATAATTTATTTTATCTGGCAGAATTAAGGCCCTAAGGCCTTCTCTTCCACTCAACCAGCAAAAAGTGTATATACATATGCATGAACTTACAAAGAATTCAACAATTTGATTTAGATATGAGCTACATGTATACAAGAGTTATTTACGAATTAAACAACAAAATACTATGAACTATTAATTAAACACTGAAATAAATTGTGTAGCAGAATTAAGCTAAAATACATAGAATGTTAATATATTTCAAATAATATTAGATAATAGAAAGAGATTATTATGAGACAATTTTGAAAATACAGCACTATCAGGATGATGTCTAAAGAAACAAGTAACAATGTAGTCAGTGATAGTTTAAATCAGTATGATTGGAGTGAAATTCTAATGAGGTAACTTTTTAAGCTGATTTTAAAGGTGTTTATTGTCTTGCAGCCCCTAATACTTTGTGACAAGGAATTCCATTGACGCGAGGTGGATACTGTAAAAGATGATGAATAACAAGATGTTCTATGAAGAGGTATACTTAGCGTGCCACAGATAAGTGATCTGGTATTTACGTCGTGGTTAGAGTATAGATAAGAGAAACGAGACGAAAGGTAATTTGGTGTTGAGGTGTGCAGAATTCGAAAGACTAAAGACAAAGATTGTAAAGTTCTGCGTTCTTTAAGTCGGAGCCACGAAGGACTTGCGAAGGACGGTGATATGTGATCATATCGTCGGATGTTGCACACGTATAAGAGCTATTGAGAATAGATCTTCTAACTTAAGCATAGGTCGCGCATTCCATTTGATGAGTGTTGTAAGAGAAGCCTAACCTGGGCTATGAATGTATAAATAACGTTCTTTAACTAGCAACTCACACTGGTGTTCCTGATTTTTTATGTCTTATGTTTTTAATTTAGTACAAATAAATATGAAATATCAAATGATGTTCTCTGTGCATAGTAGGGAAACTTACTTACTTACTTACAAATGGCTTTTAAGGAACCCGAAGGTTCATTGCCGCCCTCACATAAGCCCGCCAGCGGTCCCTATCCTGTGCAAGATTAATCCAGTCTCTATAATCATACCCCACCTCCCTCAAATCCATTTTAATATTATCCTCCCATCTACGTCTCGGCCTCCCTAAAGGTCTTTTTCCCTCCGGTCTCCCACCTAACACTCTATATGCGTTTCTGGATTCGCCCATACGTGCTACATGCCCTGCCCATCTCAAACGTCTGGATTTAATGTTCCTAATTATGTCAGGTGAAGAATACAATGCGTGCAGTTCTGTGTTGTGTAACTTTCTCCATTCTCCTGAACTTCATCCTGCTTAGCCCCAAATATTTTCCTTAGCACCTTATTCTCAAACACCCTGAACCTATGTTCCTCTCTCAGAGTGAGAGTCCAAGTTTCACAACCATACAGAACAACCGGTAATATAACTGTTTTATAAATTCTAACTTTCAGATTTTTGGACAGCAGACTGGATGATAAGAGCTTCTCAACCGAATAATAAC
The DNA here is from genome assembly GCF_040183065.1 of Periplaneta americana. Lineage (NCBI taxonomy): Eukaryota > Metazoa > Arthropoda > Insecta > Blattodea > Blattidae > Periplaneta > Periplaneta americana. The sequence goes on along the minus strand of NC_091118.1, from coordinate 207,389,254 downwards.
ACGCATTTCCCATATTTATTCTGCGTTTAATTTCCTCCCGAGTGTCATTTATATTTGTTACTGTTGCTCCAAGATATTTGAATTTTTCCACCTCTTCGAAGGATAAATCTCCAATTTTTATATTTCCATTTCGTACAATATTCTGGTCACGAGACATAATCATATACTTTGTCTTTTCGGGATTTACTTCCAAACCGATCGCTCTACTTGCTTCAAGTAAAATTTCCGTGTTTTCCCTAATCGTTTGTGTATTTTCTCCTAACATATTCACGTCATCCGCATAGACAAGAAGCTGATGTAACCCGTTCAATTCCAAACCCTGCCTGTTATCCTGAACTTTCCTAATGGCATATTCTAGAGCGAAGTTAAAAAGTAAAGGTGATAGTGCATCTCCCTGCTTTAGCCCGCAGTGAATTGGAAAAGCATCAGATAGAAACTGACCTATACGGACTCTGCTGTATGTTTCACTGAGACACATTTTAATTAATCGAACTAGTTTCTTGGGAATACCAAATTCAATAAGAATATCATATAATACTTCCCTCTTAACCGAGTCATAAGCCTTTTTGAAATCTATGAATAACTGATGTACTGTACCCTTATAGAAACGCCAAAAAAAAATTTTCCGCACCATTTAATAACATGAACAGGCCTCAAACAAAGTTCTGTTCTTTCGCAACGGTATCGGAGGGAGAAGCAAGTTGGCCCATCTCTTTGCGGTTATAACCACTCTCACTCTTTATTCCTTGGGGTGTATTACAAAATATTTTAAACTGTTGCAGACACGTTCGAGGCTGAGTGGTATTATAGGAACCCTGAAGTAAATAGAAGAAGGCAAAGAACTGAAGGGAATGGTAGTAAAGTGAACAATAAGAGACTGCACAAAGGAGAGACAAAGAGTCGGGTACAGTTCAGTGCGATAGGAGGAAAGAAAAATACAAGACATAGAGATCAAGGAGTCCAATGTGTTTTGATGGTAAAGCAAGGTTGTGGGGAACAAGAGGAATTCAGAAAATGAAGCGCGAATAAGAACACGGCGAAAAGAGTCTGCGTAAAGTATAAGGGAATTCAAAGAGCACTATTTCTCACTAGAGTAAAGAGTCCTAGCTCAGCAAACAGAGAGCAATGAGAGATCCGTGTTGCTAGACATTGATTATTGAACTGTTTCAACATTGCGAGCGCTGTAGTCTTTAAAGGGTGAGGTGGAAAACAACAGATAGTCACCTTTCTGCATATAAAGGCAATGGGTAGACCTACATAGTACTATTGTTTCTTGACGATGCTTGAAGTGATGACAAAAATAATAGAGTTACGGAAATATAAATTGAAAATTTTTTGAAAACATAATCGAGACCAAGGAAGGCAGATACTCATGTTCTTGAAGGACATCACCAGCTCCATAACACAACAGATTTGTCACAACAATCACTGACAGATTTTTTTGATGACTATTGTTGTCATCACTGATTACTGGGATTATTGCGATCGTTTTGATGGTAGATTTTTGTGATGACGTTGCCTGTTGTGATCAATTATTGTTGTGATGACCATGATTGTAATGATGATAGATTTTTTTGATGACGACGATTGTTTTATCACTGATTGTTGTAACGACTGCTATTGTCTTGATGACAGATTTTCTTGATGACATTGATTGATGTGATTACTTATTGTCCTAACGACTGCTATTGTTTTGATGACAGATTTTCTTGATGACGTAGATTCTTGTAATCACTAATTGCTGTGATGACTGTGATTGCTTCGATGACCTTTTTTGATAACGATGATTGCTTCATCACAGATTCTTGTAATGACTGCCTTTGTTTTGATGACAGATTTTTGTGATTACGTTGACTGTTGTGATCACGGATTGTTGTAATGATCATGATTGTACTGATAACAGATTTTTTAATGACGATTATTTTGATGCCATTTTTGTGATAACGTTGTCTGTGTGATCACTGTTTGTTGTTTTATGACAGATTTCTATGATGACGGCGATTGTTGTGATAACAGTGATTGTAGTGAGAGATTGTCGTCGTAACGGTGATTGTTACGGTGACTGACATTGTTTTACTGAGTGATTGTTGCGATGACTCTAATTGTTTTTATATAACAGATTTCTATGATGACGGTGATTGTTGTGATAACAGTGATTGTAGTGAGAGATTGTCGTCGTCACGGTGATTGTTGCACTGACAGATTGTTTTACTGAGTGATTGTTGCGATGACTCTAATTGTTTTTATATAACAGATTTCTATGATGACGGTGATTGTTGTGATAACAGTGATTGTAGGGAGAGATTGTCGTCGTCACGGTGATTGTTGCACTGACAGATTGTTTTACTGAGTGATTGTTGCGATGACTCTAATTGTTTTTATATAACAGATTTCTATGATGACGGTGATTGTTGTGATAACAGTGATTGTAGTGAGAGATTGTCGTCGTCACGGTGATTGTTGCACTGACAGATTGTTTTACTGAGTGATTGTTGCGATGACTCTAATTGTTTTTATATAACAGATTTCTATGATGACGGTGATTGTTGTGATAACAGTGATTGTAGTGAGAGATTGTCGTCGTCACGGTGATTGTTGCACTGACAGATTGTTTTACTGAGTGATTGTTGCGATGACTGTAATTGTTTTTATAACAGATTTCTATGATGACGGTGATTTTTCACTCCCAGATTGTTGTAATTAAAGTAATTGTTGTGAAGAATAAATATTGTTATAACAGTGACTGTTGTGCTGATTATGTTTGTGATGATTGTTGTACGGTCAGCGCGTCTGGCCACGAAACCAGGTGGCCCGGGTTCGAATCCCGGTCGGGGCAAGTTACCTGGTTGAGGTTTTTTCCGGGTTTTTCCCCACAACCCAATACGAGCAAATGCTGGGTAACTTTCGGTGCTGGACCCCGGACTCATTTCACCGGCATTATCACCTTCATTTTATTCAGACGCTAAATAACCTAGATGTTGATACAGCGTCATAAAATAACCCAATAAAATAAAAAATAAAAAAAATATTGTTGTAATGATGATAACATCAAAACTATCACGGTCATCATAATAATCAGTGACAACAACAATCAATATCACAAAAATCTGGCAAAACAGTCACGGTCATTACAACATTCAGTGATGATAATCAACGTCATTACAACAACCAATCATCAGAACTATCACCGTCACAAGTCATCATTAATAATTACTATAATCACAACTCATCATCATCGTCATCATCATCATTACATTATAAAAATAGATGTACACAGACAGACAGACAGACAGACAGACTGTGTCAGTGCAAGTGACGCTATAAATGAGTATTTTGCCAAAACTTTGAATCATTTTCTTGCTGTATGACACACTTGAATGAAAAATAGGAATTTATAAGAATTTATATAGTCAATGCTGTTACGTGGCAAATTATCGAACTGCTGTCGAAATTACGAAACCTAGCTTGGTATTCCAAGATTTTTCACGAGCTTCTTCTCGAAAAATCTGGATCTGCTCACCCAAAGTCTCAATTCGTGGTGTATATATTTACTACGTCATTTTATTATTGTATTACAATCCACTTACTTGCTTACTTACTGGCTTTTAAGGAACCCGGAGGTTCATTGCCGCCCTCACATAAGCCCGCCATTGGTCCCTATCCTGAGCAAGATTAATCCAGTCTCTACCATCATATCCCACATCCCTCAAATCCATTTTAATATTATCTTAGCACCTACGTCTCGGCCTCCCTGAAGGTCTTTTTCCCTCCGGCCTCCCAACTAACACTCTATATGCATTTATGGATTCGCCCATACGTGCTACATGTCTTGCTCATCTCAAACGTCTGGATTTAATGTTCCTAATTATGTCAGGTGAAGAATACAATGCGTGCAGTTCTGTGTTCTGTAACTTTCTCCATTCTCCTGTAACTTCATCCCTCTTAGCCCCAAATATTTTCCTAAGAACCTTATTCTCAAACACCCTTAATCTCTGTTCCTCTCTCAAAGTGAGAGTCCAAGTTTCACAACCATACAGAACAGCCGGTAATATAACTGTTTTATAAATTCTAACTTTCAGATTTTTTGACAGAAGACTAGATGACAAAAGCTTCTCCACCGAATAATAACACGCATTTGTTACAATCCACTATTCCGTTAAATTGATCGTTAAGTGTCCTTGCTGATCATGCTTCAACGTGTAATTTCACGGAATTCTGACCTCAGCTTAAATACTCTCCTGTTTTTTTTTATTACTCCTAAACTTCTCTGAATAGGGGTACTTCTCCTCACTGCAGGTTCTGAGGAGGCCTTGTTGTTGCTTTCATTCACGCCCGCCTTCTCGGAGGGCAGCACTAACACGGCTCTGTGAATCCAAATCGTCAGCTAATTCCGCCCCGCATTTGTTTTAGTTTAGTTCCGGCCCCGTGTAAGCGCTTCCCTTTACAACAACCCCCTCTCCTTTACAAAACGCGACCCCCTTCTGGAGGGTGAAATACCGACAGCAGTTTACCGTGAAAGGGCTGAATGGAGAGGCAGAGTGTATTACTAGATTTTTTGAGAACGTGCGTGTTTTAATTTCTGGATTAAGCGGGATGTAAATTAAGAGGGGTGAGAAGCAACGTGTTAGGGAGGGTGATGAACTACCTGCAGGCTGCATGCTCGAGTAGCCGCCGGGTATTGATTGTCAGCCGACTTGGAGGGAATCTCAGCTTTTAAGGGATTGGGAATATTTAGGAAAGTAGTGTGCCACCGGTTGTTCGGTCTGAGTGATATCCAGGGAGGGTCGCGTTATGGAGGGAAGTGATTGAAATCATGGTTTGAAGGAAAAACTGTTACTTATGATTTTGAAAAGAGTCCTAAATTTTATCTTTTTACGTTCTGATTACGATTAACTTGAAATCTTTATTTATTTATTTAAACTGGAGGAGTTAAGGCCATCAGACCTTTCCTACCACAACACTAGAATATAATTCTATAAAAATTGCCAAAAGAAAAAAATAAGGAAAAGGAATAAAAGTACAAATACAAAAACCACGAATGCAAAAAGATGGACGAAAAAATACAACGAAAAAGATAAAATCATAATAGCTGGCAAAATACTACATTAGCTTTCAGATCAGAATGTCTAAATGTACGAGGTCTAAAGTACAGGGTCATCATTTTATTTTTACTTCAATTTTTATTGTACCTGAGTTTTTTAATGTACTTCACTCCCACCCCTTCTACTAATGAAGTTCAACCGTCCTCCACACAGATCCAAGACCGCATATACAGTCATAGTAGCCTTACGGTCATAGTAAACAGTACGTTCCAAAAATATGTTCGCGTTTTCCAGTGACGAAAGAGCTTTCAGTATTGAATCATTTTCGCACAGGTACTGTCGTCCATTTTCCTACGTCGTATCCCTGTTTCCCCCACCAGCTTTTATTCGCCAGCTAGTGGCTGGGCTGTCTTAGCTCTTTTCTGAGAACATTAATTTCTGTTAGGAATTGGACGTCTACGTAATATTATATAACTGTTTAAAACAACTTAAATAAAAGGGCCTCGTTAAGTAATTAACTGTCACGTGATTTCCTCCCTTTCTATGACCCTACGATATAACCACTTGGACGGACAGTAGATAGTATGTCTGAGTAATTTTATCTTTTCGGATCGGGCAGAAGTGAAGATTGAATTTACAGTACGTAAGGTACTCTTTTATAGAGTAGGTACAGAATTATTTCAACATGAGTTACCAGTACGAAGAACGAAACTGGTAATTGGGATTAGGTAGCCTAAAATAGTATATATTGCGATAATATGCACATTAGAACTGAAGCCTGTATCGAAATGAACGGCCACTATTTTAAAAAATGTGTTTAAATATCCATATTATGATTATTTTTTAATTTAACTTCATTCTCTATATTGTACGCTAATTTGCTATAGACAGTATAATATACACTGCATAATGAATACGTCCACATGGACAGCTCAGTTCGTGAGTAAAAACATTCATTGTTAATACTGTACTGTATTTTGATTAAACAAAAACCTAATGAAAATGATCAAACTCAAAAGCGCGATATTTCCTATTTTACATAAATGGATGAACTACTTTTCTTCCCTCCTATACCTAGCAAAGTGATTTGTTTGTATATTACGCCAGTATCATCGAACTCCGGTCGTGGAAGGGAGTAGCAAACGGTGTTGATTCAAAGGTATAGCCAGGTTAATATTAAAAATGTTAGTAAAAATAAAATGATGTCCCTGTACTTGATGTCTAATCAACAATTACGCTACTGAAGAATAAGTCTACATCATTTATCCTTGAATAACGGGAAAAATATGTCATGCCAGCATGTCTAATTTTGTATTAAGTCTAATCTCAAATACAGTCTAATGTCACATAGTCTAATGCTGAAATGTCAAATTGGAAACACTGTCTATTCAGTGTCTAAACTCGTCCAATGGAAAAATGTCCCATGGAAGAATGTCTGTTTTTAAATTAGATCTAATCGCAAATAATGTCTATTGAAGTATAGTCTAATAGTATTTCAGCATATCGAATCCACTTCTCTGGAATTCTCTCCCTGACCATGTCAGAGATTGTCAGACAATATCAAAATTCAAATTTAAATTAAAGAATCACATTATAGTTCATGGAGTTGCTTGTTGAACACCTGTCAGGTTGCGCAACTTCGCCTTAACCCATTACATATACAGTCTTACTAATAAACCGTGTATAGTTTTTATACGAGACTTATGCAGAGTTGAGACAGAAAACGTTACTAATAAACCGTGAATAAGCTATGGACGTATAAACAGGCTGTAACTATACAATGGGAATTGCTTTGCAGTAGTTATATACACGAAACCCCTTGTTTAAGCGCTGTGTATAGAGAAAAAATGACCGCCCCTCTAACAGCTGTTCGTATCGACTGTCATTTTATGATGATGGTTACCTTGTAACCACAGAAGAACAAACCAAAGATCATAGAATTATTAGAATAATATTGCTGTAGCTTGTACTCTTTGACCAAAATGTAGTGTGGCAATCGATTAGAGCCAGTTGTACTATCGATATTTAACACACCACACTAGAGCGCTCTACCGGATGCAGTAGATAACCTCAGATATTCTATTACCTTTCGTAACGAAGTAATGACGAAACTATGACGTAGCTGTGTAACAGTTATACAGTTATACACGACGTATGTAGTGATTATTAGTAAGGAATTTACACACGACTTATAAACGAGCTACTCATTGTATAAGTATAAGACAGTTAAACATCTGTATATAGAGTTTTTATTAGTAAGACCGTTAATTTTTTCCATTGTTTTGGTGTGTTTCGAGGTTAAATCTACAGCGACCTACCGCGGAAATAGTCAATACTGATGTAATATCGATTGTCACATTTCAGGAATCGAACGAGATTTAGTCGATAGGCGACGAAGAAAAGCTACAACGTAATAAAATGATGACGAAATTATGACGTATACTGCATAACACTGATATAGTAAAACCCCAGTTATACTGCGTTTATTGGTAAGAATAGTATGCGTGGCTTATGCAAGTCTTGTTCTATGTACAACTGTACCATTGTTTAACACATAAATAAGCAACTTTTATTAGTAAGACTGGTAGTCATCATCATCATCATCATCATCCTTCACGAATTAGGCCTCTGTAGACCTGTTTCGGCCCCATCTAGCAGTCTTCTTAACGGTCTTCCTGGTCGACGATGTCCTCTAGGTTTATATTGCATCATAATTTTTGGGATTCTTGAATTTTCCATTCTTCTTACATGATCTAGCCAATTGAATTTGTATCTGTTGATTTTTTCTTCTACTGACTCTACTTCTAATTGTTCTAAAATTTCTTCATTCCTTTTTCGGTCTAAAAGAGTATATCCTGCTGTCCTCCTGAAAAATTTCATTTCCGTTGCTTTGATTCTGTTCATGTCTTTTTTCTTTAATGTCCAAATCTCGCTTCCGTATAAAAGGGAGGGTAATGCTAGTGTATTATATATTTTTATTCTTGTAGATTTTTGTACTAATTTAGCTTTTAATGTATTGTTTATTATTCCTAGAATTTGTGTAAATTTGGTAATTTTCTTGTTCACATCTTTTTCATTTTGATAACATATTTCACAACCCAGATAATTGAAATTTTGCACTTGTTCGAGGCATTGGTTATTGTGTATTATCTTACTTCTCACTGGGTCTTGTCCTAAAAATGCCATTACTTTTGATTTTTGTGCTGAAATTTCCATCCCAAAATCTTTTAATATTTCATTTAATGTATACAATCCTCTTTGTAAATTATCCTCTGAATTGGAAATTATGACTTGATCATCGGCATAGAGTAAGGTATTTATGCCGATGATCAAGTCATAAGACTGGTAGTAAATATTGTAACTATGCTGTTGTAAAATTGACAATTAATAACTTAAGTTATGTAATGTATTTATTATTACTATTATTATTATTATTATTATTATTATAATTATTATTATTATTATTATTATTATCATCAGTTATCACTATCATCATTCCTATCTCTGTTTTTCTTTCTTTTTTTCTAGTATTAGCTCGATGGGAGCTCTATAGTGTTCTTTTGACCCTGTTGACCCTCTATAGGGCTTTAACTTAATTTGTATTATTTTCATCAGCGTCTTTATTTCTTTTTTTGTATTTATATGTGCTATCTGGTAGGATGGAAGAGAAGGCCTTATGGCCTTAATCCCGTCAGATTAAATAAATGAATAAATAAATAAATAAGTAAACAAATAAATAAGTAAATAAATAAATAAATAAATAAATAAATAAATAAGTAAATAAATAAATAAGTAAATAAATAAATAAGTAAATAAGTAAATAAATAAATAAATAAATTAATAAATACAATTTCAGAAATCCAATATTGATATGTGAAACTCTTCGGCTTTTGTCCTCCATGGGCTGTCGCGTCACGGATTTAATTTTAATTTGTAGCCTACTCGTAGGCTAGAACATTCTCATTAGAGTAGGTATTGGTTATTTGAAAACAACACTGACCTATGATTTATGTGTATATGACGCTCTTACATCGCGAAATGTATTCATTCATAGTTCACGAAATACGACGTTCATGTTCTGATGTTTCCATGGTTACAAAAGAGACTCCTAGTCTTCCACAAGTTTTATTCTATCAACCGCCCTCTCGTCTCTAAGTGTACACGAGGATGCTTTTATCTTGTACCAACGTCGAACTGACGCGTCAGTGAATTGGATTCAGCTCTAAATGTCTGATTCTGAAAACATTTGCCTAATCGCAGGTATTAATCGCATTCCTAGTTTGAAGCAAAATGCTCCTACAGTTGTAAATCAATAATGAACTTCCCTTATGTTTCTAGAGGACTGGAATCCTTGTCGGCGTGTGACACAATTTCAATACAACATAAAACAGACAAGCACGTTATATTATTTTACTCATAAGTACGCCAGAAAAGAAACACAATAGTACCTACATTATGCAACGAGCCTATAATGATAGTAATTAAGACGCGAGTATGATTGTTTCTGAAACGAGCGCAAGCGAGTTTCATAATTTTCATACGAGCGTCTTAATTACCATTATAGGCAAGTTTCATACGACTTTTTATGCTCGACCACATTTCTAACTTGAAATTATTCAGAAGTATTCATTTTATTCGTATCTGACCCAAGAGCGGAAGTGACCTTATGCATAGCTCGTAAATTGTGAGATGTGCGCAGACGCGAAAGTATTGATTTTTTTCCGAGGAACAATAATGTCATTGACCTTGATATAACCTAGAGAATAACATGAACTAATTTTGATATAACCTGGAAATTGATTTAGAATTGAAAAACGAGATGAGAAATTGAATTTATTTGAATATTATTTACAATTAACGCTAATTATTATAGTAACAGAACATAACCTTCTGCGACAGTATTGGATTTCCAGCCTCCGTGACGTTTCCCTCGTTGTCTTTCCATTGCATATCCGAGAATAATCGAAAACCTGAACTTTAATGAATAGGTGTACTTTAATGACATGCATTAAAGGACTGCTGCCAGGTGTATAAATACCACATTTAGGTATGGTCGAGCATAAACAACATTATAAGTATTGGAACTTCACACATATGGTTGGGACCATAATTTGGATTTGAAGAGTTTTGCGTATTTCTAGGGATAGAGTAATATTATGTAGGCCTGTACATTTAAAATTTCAATAACGCTCGGTTGTTTTACGCTTTTGTTTTATAAATGAAGAACGAAGAAACCAAGCACGCTGACTCAGTGGTAAAATACCAGATATCGGTACGTATTCCGAAGACCCCGGATTCATATCCCGGAATCGGTAATCTGATTTTAGCTGAATAACGAAATGAAAATAATTCTGTACCTATCTAATATTTCATTTCTTTTATCTAAGTCTTTTTCGGCTCCTATCAATTTCACCCCATAATTTCTCAGTATAATCTACATTACAGAAGAAATTACGCTGAAGACCGCCAGATGATTCTTAAAATATTGTGACAGCTGCAACGGGGTTCAAACACGCGTCCGACAGGGCGCGCGGCAGACGAAACGCTGGTACGGGGAGCATCTGCATGCTGAAGGGCAGAGGGGGTGTATTACGTCAACGCGACGAGGGGAGGTTGCGCGCGCAACTGCTACGTGCGGAGTGAAAGGGGGACGGATCCTCCCGACTCTTCCAGAAGTCCGTCGAAGTGGAGATATCCAGATAATTCGAGAGGACACCCGTAGAAATTTCTCGCAACTATGGTTTAGCTATAAAAGAAGAAACGCGAGCGAACTTGGGCAGTTTTCAGTTTATTCAGCCATTCAGTGAGTAAGCCAGTGAACAGAGCAAGCCAGCCAGTCTTGTGTACCGGAGTTCGACTTGAGTGTGCGTCCGCAGCTGTGTCAGCATCCGAAGGCCTGAGTTCGAGTGCAGTGGACCGCAGTTGGAGGGACCTGAATTCGAGTGCAGTGGACCGCAGTTGGAGGGACCTGAGTTCGAGTACAGTGGACTGTCTCTGAAGGTCTGTGGTTCGAGATACTGTGACCTCGAGTGACTGAGCTAGAAGAACTGTGAACTGAGAACTGACAGTTTTGATTTGTAAATAGTGCTTTGTAAATATTAGTTAAGAATAACAGTTCATTGTTGTTCGTAATAGTCCAAGTAAATTGTCATTGTCGTCAGTGGAGTGCACTAACGAATACTGTGTTACTGTGTGGAGAGCAAATCCTATTGTTGGGATAATAAAGTTACATTGTTGTTGAGTTGAAATAAATTTACAATATTTATTGCAAATAAAGACCCGTTAATTTTTTACTGAAAAATATTATGTCCATACTTCTTATCTACAGGGACATCATTTTATTTTTATCAACATTTTTACTATTAACTTCCCTATACCTCTGAATCAACGCCGTTTGTTACCCCCTTCCACGACTGGAGTTCGATGATACTGGCGTAATATACAAACAAATCACTTCTCTAGGTATAGGAGGGAAGAAAAGTAGTTCATCCATTTACGTAAACTAGGAAATATTGCGCTTTTGAGTTTGATCATTTTCATTAGGTTTTTGTTTAATAAATATACAGTACAGTATTAACAATGAGTGTTTTTACTCACGAACTGAGCTGTACACGTGGACGTATTCATTATGCGGTGTATATTATACTGTCTCCAACACATTAACGTACAGTATAGAGAATGAAGTTAAATTGAAAAAAAAATCATAATATGGATATTGAAACACATTTTTGAAAATGGTGGCCGTTCATTTCGATACAGGCTTCAGTTTTAATGTGCATATTATCGCACTATAGACTATTGTACCTAATTCCAATTACCATGTTCGTACTTCGTATCAGTAAATCATGTTGAAATAATTCTGTACCTACTCTATAAAAGAGTACCTTACGTACTGTAAATTCAATCTTCACTTCTGCCCGATCCGAAAAGATAAAATTACTCAGACATGCTATCTACTGTCCGTCCAAGTGGTTATGTCGTAGGGTCGTAGAAAGGGAGGAAATCACGTGACAGTTAATTACTTAACGAGGCCCTTTTATTTAAGTTATTTTAAACAGTTCTATAATATTACGTAGACGTCCAATTCCTAACAGAAATTAATGTTCTCAGAAAAGAGCTAAGACAGCCCAGCCACTAGCTGGCGAATAAAAGCTGGTGGGGGAAACCGGGATACGACGTAGGCAAATGGACGACAGTACCTGTGCGAAAATGATTCAATATTGAAAGCTCTTTCGTCACTGGAAAACGCGAACACATTTTTGAAACGTACTGTTTACTATGACCGTAAGGCTACTATGACTGTATATGCGGTCTTGGATCTGTGTGCAGGACGGTTGAACTTCATTAGTAGAAGGGGTGGGAGTGAAGTACATTCAAAAACTCAGGTACAATAAAAATTGAAGTAAAAATAAAATGATGTGCCTGTATTACTTCACGATAAATTCCCTAGTACAAACTGAATAAAAACAAAATTCGACCAATGTTATTATAGGCTATACCATGTACATAATTTCCCGAGAAACTGAAGCGTAGACATTGAATATAAAAAAAAATCGAACCAATAGTTTCGTAAAAATCGCTATACACAGACAGACTAGTACTAAAGTTATTATAATTTCATTTACACCACTCCTGATAAATTGGCTCACAGATATTGGATATGAATAAAATCCGAAGATGGCTTATTAGAAATCGCTGTACACAGACAGGCTAGTACTATTATTATTATTATATTTCATGTACATCATTCCCTGGTAAATTGATTCGCAGATACAGAATATGAACAAAAGATGATATTAAGAATCTAGAAAATTCGTGTGAGCGAATATTTGCGTCTAGTGTAGTTCCGCCTACTTACAAGGAATACGAAAGTTAATATACTAATATATAAAATGGAAAAGAATTAAAAAGACAAAAAACTTTTTATATAAGATCAATTAAATGCCCACTCATGCCATAATCATCAGGATTATCCATTTGTTGCATAAATAACTACCATTATGAAAATCTGGAGCAAAAAGATACGTTTTCTTATGCCCTATAGTACTTAGTACAATTAAAAAGTGAAAATTACTACATGAATGGGAAAATAAATGAATGAATGAATGAATGAATGAATGAATGAATGAATGAATGAATAAATAAATCAGTCAGTAAACAAACAGATAAATAAGTAAATGAATAAATAAACAAATAAATTGATAAATTGAGAACTATATTAATAAATACAGAACTAAAAAAATAAATAAAGGAATAAGTGGATGAATGAATGAGTAAATAAAATAATAAGTAAAGACCTACGTAAATAAATAAATGAATAATAAAGTAATTTAATAAATGAAGAACTAAGTAAATAAATAAGTGAAGGAATGAACAAATGAATAAATAAATAAGCAAATGAATAAATGAATAAATAAATAAATAAGTAATAAATAAGAAAATGAATAAATAAATAAATCAGTCAGTAAAGAAATAGATAAATAAGTAAATTAATAAATAAACAAATAAATTGATAAATTGAGAACTATATTAATAAATACAGAACTAAAAAAATAAATAAAGCAATAAGTAGATGAATGAATGAGTAAATAAATTAATAAGTAAAGACCTACGTAAATAAATAGATGAATGATTAAATAATTTAATAAATGAGGAACAATGTAAATAAATAAGTGAATGAATGAACGAATGAATAAAAAAATAAGTAAATAAATAAGAAAATTAATAAATAAATGAAAAATAAATAAATAAATAAATCAGTCAGTAAAAAATTTGATAAATAAGTAAATTAATAAATAAACAAATAAATTGATAAAGTGAGAACTATATTAATAAATACAGAACTAAAAAAATAAATAAAGCAATAAGTAGCTGAATGAATGAGTAAATAAAATAATAAGTAAAGACCTAGGTAAATAAGTGAATTATTAAATAATTTAATAAATAAAGAACTAAGTAAATAAATAAGTGAATGGATGAACGAATAAATAAGTAAATAAGTAAATGAATAAATAAATAAATGAGTAAATAAATGAATGAATAAATAAGTAAATAAATAAATAAATAAATAAGTAAATGAATGAATGAGTAAATAAATGAATAAGTAAATGAATGAATAAATGAAAAAATAAATAAATAAATGAGTCAGTAGACAAATAGATAAATAAGTAAATAAATAAATAATTAAGTAATTTAATAAATGAAGAACTAAGTAAATAAATAAGTGAATGAATGAATGAATAAATAAATAAATAAATAAATAAATAAATAAATAAATAAATAAATGAGTAAATCAATGAATGAATAAATAAATAAATAAATAAGTAAATAATTGAATGAATAAATAAATGAATAAATAAAATAATAAGTAAAGACCTAGGTAAATAAGTAAATGAATGATTAAATAATATAATAGATGAAGAACTAAGTAAAATAAGTGAATGAATGAATGAATGAATAAATAATTAAATAAGTAAATGAATAAATAAATGGATAAATAAATAAGTAAATAATTGAATGAATAAATAAATGAATGAATGAATAAATAAATAAGTAAATAAATAAATAAATAAATGAATAAATAAAGAACTAAGTAAATAAATAAGCAAATGAATAAATGAGTAAATAAATGAATAAATAAAGGACTAAATTAATTAATTAATTAATAAGTAAATGAAAATCAATGAAGAAATAAATCATTAAATAAATGACAACTATATTTAGTGGAGAAATAATTGATGAGAAGGAAATGCCAGACGAAAAGAGAGGAGAAAAACAAAGAAGACTAGAAGGGATGATTGAAATTGGGTAGCACTGAGGAAACGGCTGAAAGAGAATAAGTTGGAATTTAGAGTACGCGTGTCTCCTATCTTGTGGGCGAGTTAATGGAAGAGGATGAAAGGCAGGGCGGGGGAGGGGGTGTAAGCTCTAGGACACGCATTCCTCCTGCGGCATTGCTAATTTCGCCCCCAGTCTGAGGATTGAGCTCCCCCACCCCCAACTGACCGGTAGGTAGGCAAGAGAGAGAGAGAGGAATAACATTTTCCCGGGAGAGATTTACCCTTAAACCGTATATCAGGGAAGAGACTAGCAAACGAATTGCTCTAACAAAACCTTTCCTCTTTTTTTTTTTTTTTTCGCTTCTCCCTACAAACCTCATCGGCTCCCCCGCACCCTCCACCCTCTTCCTGGCGTCGTTACGCGGGGCCATAAGCACGTCCCTCTGCCATCCATTCTAATCGCGCGGGATGACGGAACTGGGGAACGGAGAGGTTCCCGGAACCTCCCCCACAAGGTGGCTACGCAGTTCCTAGCCGCCCGACGTGTTCAATAGCTGAACAAGATGCCAGCCACTACATTGTGAAGAAAACAAATGGATGTCGCATTTTACAAGACAGTAACTTAAAATTATAGCAACGCAAGATTTGGTGTTTAATATAGAGGTTTTCAAATTATAAGGTAAATTTAATTGCTTACTCGGTTAAGAGAGAAGTTTTATTATTGAATATGCTATTCCCAAGAAACTAGTTCGATTAATTAAAATGTGTCTCAGTGAAACGTACAGCAGAATCCGTATAGGTCAATTTCTGTCAGATGCGTTTCCAATTCACTGTGGGCTAAAGCATGGAGATGCACTAACACCTTTACTTTTTAACTTTGCTCTAGAGTATGCCATTAGGAAAGTCCAGGATAACAGAGAGGGTTTGGAATTGAACGGGTTACATCAGCTGCTTGTCTATGCGGATGACGTGAATATGTTAGGAGAAAATCCACAAACGATTAGGGAAAACACGGAAATTCTACTTGAAACAAGTAAAGCGATAGGGTTGGTAGTAAATCCCGAAAAGACTAAGTATATGATTATGTCTCGTGACGAGAATATTGTACGAAATGGAAATATAAAAATTGGAAATTTATCTTTTGAAGAGGTGGAGAAGTTCAAATATCTGGGAGCAACAGTAACAAATATAAATGATACTCGGGAGGAAATTAAACGCAGAATAAATATGGGAAATGCCTGTTATTATTCGGTTGAGAAGCTTTTATCATCCAGTCTGCTGTCGAAAAATCTGAAAGTTAGAATTTATAAAACAGTTACATTACCGGTTGTTTTGTATAGTTGTGAAACTTGGACTCTCACTTTGAGAGAGGAATAGAGATTAAGGGTGTTTGAGAATAAGGTGCTCAGGAAAATATTTGGGGCTAAGAGGGATTAAGTTACAGGAGAATGGAGAAAGTTACACAACACAGAACTGCACGCATTGTATTCTTCACCTGACATAATTAGGAACATTAAATCTAGACGTTTGAGATGGGCAGGACATGTATCACGTATGGTCGAATCCAGAAATGCATATAGAGTGTTAGCTGGGAGGCCGAAGGGAAAAAGATCTTCGGGGAGGCCGAGACGTAGATGGGAAGATGATATTAAAATGGATTTGAGGGAGGTGGGATATGATGATAGAGAATGGATTAATCTTGCTCAGGATAGGGACCAATAGCGGACTTATGTGAGGGCGGCAATGAACCTCCGGGTTCCTTAAAAGCCAGCAAGTAGGTAAGTATATTTTTATTTTATATACAGTCACAACAAATCTGGCTTTGACTTATTTCATCGGAAAATGGGATTTTTCGCATCACCATAACGACGAATTTATTTCTGATTGTTTTGATGATCCTTCAGTAGGCACTTTCCTCCAACTTGGTCTGCAAGATCGCCAGATATTAACCCAACACATTATTGATTGTGAAAATATCTGAAGGAAACAGTCTTCTTGGGCAGACCTACGACAATTGATGAGTTAAAGGGCTCCATCGCACACGCTGTAATAGATATTCCATAACACGAACTAAGAGCTTCCGTCAACTACTTGAAGCAGAATTGCTGGGTAACTTTCGGCGTTGGACCTCTGATTCATTTCGCCATCATTAATTCACATATCATCATCATCATCATCATCATCATCATCATCATCATCATCCATACCACAGCTCAGGTTAAGTATACTGTGCGGCATGCTGAACTTGTATAAGAGCGTGGCCTTTCGGCTACCCAATCATTCACAGAATAGGAGTGGTAAGCACAATAAGCCTCAGGATGCAGTGTAAGCCTTCGGGTCCCTCCTCCGTGCAAGAGAAAAAAAAGTAAATAAATATGAAAATAAATAAATAAAAAATGAATGAGTATGAGTGAATAAATAAGTAAATGCATAAATAAATAAGTATAAGTTATACATAAATGAGTAAATAAACAAAATATGTAAGATGTGCAAATAAATAAGTAAATAAATAAATAAATAAATAAATAAATAAATAAATAAATAAATAAATAAATAAATAAATAAAGAAATAAATAAATAAGTATAAGTTATACATAAATGAGTAAATAAACAAAATATGTAAGATGTGCAAATAAATAAGTAAATAAATAAATAAATAAATAAATAAATAAATAAATAAATAAATAAGTATAAGTTATACATAAATGAGTAAATAAACAAAATATGTAAGATGTGCAAATAAATAAGTAAATAAATAAATAAATAAATAAATAAATAAATAAATAAATAAATAAATAAGTATAAGTTATACATAAATGAGTAAATAAACAAAATATGTAAGATGTGCAAATAAATAAGTAAATAAATAAATAAATAAATAAATAAAATAAATAAGAAAATACGTAAATAAATAAGTATATATAGTACATAAGTAAACAAATAAGTAAATGAAATATATAAGTACGGTACATAAATAAATATATAAATAATTAAATAAATATATACATAAATAAGTAAATGAATAAATAAATAAGTATACAAATAAAAATATATATATACATAAAATCAATAAAGAAATAGGTAAGTAAATGAATAAATAAGTACTAAAATTAGTAAACAAAATAAATAAGAAAATGAGTAAATAAATATGTACGTAGATAAATAAATAAGTACATAAATAAATAAACAGTATTAAAAAGAGAATGAGTAAATAACAAAGTATATAAATAAATAAAGAAGTATATATATAAATAAATAAGTACATAAAAATAAGTACTGCAAATAAATAAACAAACAAAATAAATAAGAAAATGAGTAAATAAATAAGCGTATAAGAAATAAAGAAGTATATATGTAAATAAATAAGTACATAAAAATAAGTACTGCAAATAAATAAACAAACAAAATAAATAAGAAAATGAGTAAATAAATAAGCGTATAATAAATAAAGAAGTATATATGTAAATAAATAAGTACATAAAAATAAGTAAGTACTGCAAATAAATAAACAAACAAAATCAATAAGGAAATGAGTAAATAAATAAGCGTATAATAAATAAAGAAGTATATATATAAATAAGTAAATAAATAAATACTGTAAACAAATAAATAAATACGCGATATTTTTTACGTAAGATACAATTTTATAAATCAGTAAAATACATTTTCTGATATTTTTTATACTCAGTAGTGTATATTTTTCTTCTGGATAATTTAATGTTATTATTCTTCACCGGAAAGGAATGGTAAATGTTAATAATTGGTGAACAGTAACAGATCTACATCACGAATTGGACTACCAGTACAAGCTGTATTATATACAACAAATGTTTAATATGCAAGTGACCCTTAGTTCATGTCAGAATCAGGACACTTGTATCATAACCCTCGCTTTTACGAATGGTTGCCGTCCTTAAATAAACTGTGTACAGATGAACTAAGAAATCCTCAAACTGTCGAATCATCAGTTATTCTCTGATCAATACGAATGAAGCGGTTCGTACTTTATAGAGACGTTAAAAAATTGACGGTTGCTAAGTTGCCGTCCGTGAAGAAAATCTGACGATCGTTGGTGAATGACAAAAAGCGTTGGACGGTGAGAATGAACTGTGCAGGGCGACCGGAACTTTCTAGTCGCAGCTCGCACAAAAAGCGTCATCGACTGGCAGGTCCTGATGTCGGCAGACAAGTGCCGGGCGGACTAAGAGCTGTAATTTAGGATTGTATACGGGCCAAATTTGATAAGAGGGAACAAAGAACGGGAGGCAGTTTCTGCTTGCGTAGTGCAATCCAGAATTGGCGGCCTGCCGTGTGGAGTCTTTCAGACTCATCGCCTTTGTGAAGCTCAGTTGTTTTACAAATCCTCGGTCGTCATAGCAACAGTCTCAGTCAAGAGTGTACGTCTGGCTATTTTGTATATTCTCTTACTATATAATATGTTATGTTTGTAATAATTACAATAAAAAATGGAAACAACAATAATACTTACTTACTGGCTTTTAAGAAACCCGGAGGTTCATTGCCGCCCTCACATAAGCCCGTCATTGGTCCCTATCCTGAGCAAGATTAATCCAATCTCTATCATCATATCCCACCTCCCTCAAATCCATTTTAATATTATCTTCCCATCTACGTCTCGGCCTCCCTAAAGGTCTTTTTCCCCTCCGGCCTTACAACTAACACTCTATATGCATTTCTGGATTCGCCCATACGTGCTACATGCCCTGCCCATCGCAAACGTCTGGATTTAATGTTCCTAATTATGTCAGGAGAAGAATGCAGTTCTGTGTTGTGTAACTTTCTCCATTCTCCTGTAACTTCATCCCTCTTACCCCAAATATTTTCCTAAGCACCTTATTCTCAAACACCCTTAACCTATGTTCCTCTCTCAAAGTGAGAGTCCAAGTTTCACAACCATACAGAACAACCGGTAATATAACTGTTTTATAAATTCTAACTTTCAGATATTTTGACAACAGACTGGATGATAAAAGCTTCTCAACCGAATAATAACAGGCATTTCCCATATTTATTCTGTGTTTAATTTCCTCCCGAGTATCATTTATATTTGTTACTGTTGCTCCAAGATATTTGAACTTCTCCACCTCTTCAAAAGATAAATTTCCAATTTTTATATTTCCATTTCGTACAATATTCTCGTCACGAGACATAATCATATACTTTGTCTTTTCGGGAGTTACTTCCAAATCTAACTCTTTACTTGCTGAAAATAACAATAATAATAGTAATAATAATAAATTGTAATATGCGGGCTACATTATACAGGGTGATTCACGAGGAGATACCGCCACTTGCTGAAAATAACAATAATAATAGTAATA
The DNA here is from genome assembly GCF_040183065.1 of Periplaneta americana. NCBI lineage: Eukaryota > Metazoa > Arthropoda > Insecta > Blattodea > Blattidae > Periplaneta > Periplaneta americana. Next base: position 207,369,091 of record NC_091118.1, on the reverse strand, counting down.
ATAATAATAAATTGTAATATGCGGGCTACATTATACAGGGAGATTCACGAGGAGATACCGCCACTTGCTGAAAATAACAATAATAATAGTAATAATAATAAATTGTGATATGCGGGGTACATTATACAGGCTGATTCACGAGGAGATACAGCCACTTGCTGAAAATAACAATAATAATAGTAATAATAATAAATTGTAATATGTGGACTACATTATACAGGGTGATTCACGAGGAGATACCGCCACTTGCTGAAAATAACAATAATAATAGTAATAATAATAAATTGTAATATGTGGACTACATTATACAGGGTGATTCACGAGGAGATACCGCCACTTGCTGAAAATAACAATAATAATAGTAATAATAATAAATTGTAATATGTGGACTACATTATACAGGGTGATTCACGAGGAGATACCGCCACTTGCGGAGTCAATATCTGAAGGCATTCTGAGCAAAAACTGTCACACAAACATGTGTCGTATTTTCAGTATCTTCAGAGTTACACTAATTATTTGAAGTTGTTAAAAAATATCTTTTTCTTAGTTTTAAGGGTAAAAAAAATATTACAATTAGAGAATGAACTATTCAGAAGTATACTTTGTTTAATTAGATAGTATTCTGAAACTAAAACTGTTATTAATTCCAGAGTTGCTTCGTACAGATTTTTTTTTAAATTCTTTAACTAAACATTACATTCGGAAAACGTATTACTTCTTTTCCTTGTGTTAAATTTTTATATTACCTTGGTAACATGTTTCAGCCTGCTATTGGCCATCATCAGAACTAGTTGCTGCTGGTCTTGGCGTCTTTTGTTTTGTTTCCTGTGGGGGTGTGTTTGTGTAGTGTAATTTGGAGTCAAAGAGTGTGTGTGTTCTGAAATTGAGTTGTGTGTTGAGAATTTCATTTGGATGTGTTTTCGTGTGCCTGTATATTTCATATAGTTCTAGTGTGTTTAGTTTCTGGCTTTTTGGTTGGATGTGTAGAATTTCCATGTCTGTGTTGATGTCTCTGTAGTTGTGGTTAGCATTTGTGATGTGTTCTGCATATGTGGAAGTGTTTTGTAATTTTGTTCTGTCTGTGATGTGTTCTTTGTAACGTGTTTGAAATGATCTGCATGTCTGTCCTATGTAGAAGTTGTTGCAGGTGTTACATTTGAGTTTATACAGAGTGTTTCCGAGGTGGTGTTACAAACTTTCAGGGATCATGGCGAAGGGCACATGCATCAATTTGAGATAAGGAACGCTGGTCCAGAAATGAGCGAGTCGAAAGTTTCAAGCAAAAATAGTTGTGTGGAAATGAAATAATTTTATTCCTCTGTACACTTTATTTGTGTGTATTTATCTGTACATCTTACACATCCTGTATTCATCTGACGTTGTTTACGTTGTCTACTTACAGTATTCCATTCAGTGCGCTGTCTGAGGGGTGGGGACAGGAAACTACACTAAAGCAATGCGGATAGCGTAATGTGTAACGGACATGGTCGGCCCTTATATGCACGTCTGTAGACAGCAGTGTATGTGTACAAGTTGCAGTGTCCAGTCGATCAGCCCTAGTACACGAGAGCGGAATAAGCAGACCTGATTTTCGAATACGGATGAGCCAATGGGAACAATAGACAAGCTCACAGATTGTATCGGGACAAGTACCCACGTAGGAGATATCCGGCCCATACCATCTTTCCACGACTGTTCCAAAGTTAAGGGAAGGAGGGCACGTGATGCCAAACTACAATTCCATTTCCACACAACTATTTTTGCTTATAACTTTCGACTCAGTAATTTCCGGACCATGATTTCTTATCTCAAATTGATACATGTGTCCTTCGCCATCATCCCTGAAAGTTTGTAACACCACCTCGAAACACCCTATATATGCCTGTGTGGTTGTATTTGTTTGTGTTGTTTGTGTGTTGAGATGTTTCTGTAGAGTATTATTTGTTCTGTATGCGATGTTATAATTTAATTTCTTGAATGAGGTTGCAATCTTGTGTGTGTTTTTGTTTCGTATTTTAGTGTGATTTTTTTTTTGAGTTCTTGTGTTTGTGTTGTATTCTTATGTTTTTTTGTGATTATGTTTTGTGTTTCTTATTATGTTCTCTATTATGTTAGGGTTGTATCCGTTTTCTTGTGCTATGTATTTCATTGTGTTTAGCTCTTCTTTGTAGTCATGTTCCGTCATTGGTATGTTGAGTAGTCTGTGTACCATTGTTCGCAATGCAGCTTGTTTGTGTTCTGATGTTGGCCAATAGCAGGCTGAAACATGTTAACAAGGTAATATAAAAATTTAACACAAGAAAGACAAATACAGTAAAACCTCACTAAAACGAAACGCGATCGTTCCAGATTTTTTTTTTTTCCGTTTTAATAGTTTTTCGTTTTACAATGGGTTAAGTTTTGGAAAAACTAAGAATAGACTACTGCAATATGCTTACCGTAGGAAGAACACAATGAATAAATAATTTGAAATAAAAGTTACTACAGTTCATGCAAAGTGAATTTTACTTTCATAATTATTAACTTACGTTTACTTGAAGCAAGTAACGAGATAGGTTTGGAAGTAAATCCCGAAAAGACAAAGTATATGATTATGTCTCGTGACGAGAATATTGTACGAAATGGAAATATAAAAATTGGAAATTTATCTTTTGAAGAGGTGGAGAAGCTCAAATATCTTGGAGCAACAGTAACAAATATAAATGATACTCAGGAGGAAATTAAACACAGAATAAATATGAGAAATGCCTGTTATTATTCGGTTGAGAAGCTTTTGTCATCTAGTCTGCTGTCCAAAAATCTGAGAGTTAGAATTTATAAAACAGTTATATTACCGGTTGTTCTTTATGGTTGTGAAACTTGGACTCTCACTTTGAGAGAGGAACAGAGACTACGGGTGTTTGAGAATAAGATTCTTAGGAAAATATTTGGGGCTAAGAGGGATGAAGTTACAGGAGAATGGAGAAAGTTACACAACACAGAACTGCACGCATTGTATTCTTCACCTGACATAATTAGGAACATTAAATCCAGACGTTTGAGATGGGCAGGACATGTAGCACTTATGGGCGAATCCAGAAATGCATATAGAGTGTTAGTTGGGAGGCCGGAGGGGAAAAAGGCCTTTGGGGAGGCCGAGACGTAGATGGGAGGATAATATTAAATGATTTGAGGGAGGTGGGATATGATGATAGAGACTAGAATAATCTTGCTCAGGATAGGGACCAATGGCGGGCTTATGTGAGGGCGGCAATGAACCTCTGGGTTCCTTAAAAGCCAGTAAGTAAGTATTGCTATATTAACACAAAACTCAAAATAAATAGACTGAAATGTGAAACTAAATTGACACTACGCTATTCATAGTTTTTTTTCTACTCGCACTGTCCTTTATCACTGTATTGACTTGTTAGCACAAAACTGAGAATAAATGAAAGAAAATGCAAAAGGATTGCAATAAGTAACGGTACACGAGGTCAGTAACCTGCCCGGGTCCTTGACATTAAGCACAGAATAGTGCCATGGTTAGAGAAGCTTCACCCCTAACGCCTGACAAAGAATAGCGAAAGTCTTCCAGATCATTGCATGTACAGTCACACAAAAAATTATGTCATGCTTCGTACAGTATTATCGCAAAATTAAAAATGGTTTGAAAGAATTTAGCAACAGTTAAGCTTAAAATTATCCGTTTTAATCAGTTTTTTTTACCTAAATGGTGCCCAAAAATAATTCCCTTTTCGCGTTAGACAGTATTCCGTTTTAAAGTATTATTTTATATAGGAAATCATTCCGTTCCCAAATTTATTCCTCGTTTGTGCAGGTTTCCTTTTTATAGAGGGTACGTTTTAGCAAGGTTTTACTGCAATACGTTTTCCGAATTGATATGGTGTTAAAAGTTGTGTAATCAAGATATATAAACATTACATTATTCTTAAACACTTGTCACTAGATTTCGTTGAATTGCCACACGCAGCATGCAATCAGGTTGCCGATGTACGGTAGTATAGAGGAGGTGGGCGACCGCCCGGTCTCGTAGTATAAGCAGTTCATGTTGAGAGTTGTGACCGGTCCAAATAGATAGAGCAGCTACAGCTAATGTATACCTATGTAAGCACTTGTTTTTGCATTACTGTGGTTGGAATAGTCAAAGCTTAACATTTGTTCAGTGCAGACAAGAATTCAATCAAACATACTACAATGAGAGTGTTGCTGTTCCAAACAATTGCCCCTGGAATACCCTTACCCCCGCAGCCAGTCTTGACTCGTTGGGGAACGTGGTTGGAAGCTGTTAATTATTATGCAGAATATTACGGCAAAATAATGGAGGTAATTGATGCATTGGATAGCACAGACAGTTCCGCTGTTGCAGCTGTAAAATCATTCCTTCTGAACAGCTATTGGAAGATATTCTGTTCATTGATTCTAATTTTAAAATCGTGTCCAAAAGCATCATCCTGTTAGAATCGTCTAAATACAACTCTCAGAAGCCCTTAATATCCAAAATAACAATTCACTAATTGCAGAAAAAGTTAAATGTAAGTTGAGAAACATTATTGCTGAAAATTCTGCCTATTCACAATTTCGTATTATACATGATGTACTATCAGGTCACGACAAGATGTCTGAAGTTGGTGTACTAAAAAGTAGTGACTTCCCGTTCTTAAAATATGCACCTATTACATCGTGTGATGTTGAACGTACATTTTCCCAATATAAAAAGTGTTTGAGTGACTATCGGAGGAGATTACTTTGCAGTCGCTCAAAATGTACGTAACTCTTCACTGCAATGCACATATTCAAGGATGATGTGAGTATCTTACATTAAATTTTAAGAGTTAATATATCTCACTATAAAATAATTGTGTATTTACATGTTAAGACATTTGCTACTTCAATGATCATTCATTATATTTCTTGAATGCAGGATACAGGTTTTATTGTAACCGCAGTATACTGCTCAGAGTTTACATCAGAGGCATACTCTATCCGTCGCACGTCCCCTTCTCATACAGCCTACACTGGTGGCCATAATTCTGGAAACTTTTTGTTTTTGTACTGAATTATTATAACATCTGCATTGATTCACAGATTTATACAATTGAAAATGTTTCTCGTGACTGATTCGTTAATTATGGGGTTATAACAAATGTATTATATTAAATCCTGAATATTTTAACAATAAATAATCATTACTATGTGGGAAATTATGTTCTTGTCGTTTAAGATCTAAATATTAATTTCAGATTTTCATTATAAGTTTCCCTTCCATCTTTCAATGCTAATCGACAAATCTGCTTCACTTCTCTTGGACTTACTTTAGGTTTTCTACCAGTCCTAAGTGTTGTTTTACAAGATTCTATGGATTTGTACCTCTCACATATCTTCTGGACGCCAGGCAATGTAGCACCATTACCAAGTTTTCTTGCAATTTTCTTGATTGTGTAGCCTTCTTCTCGAAGTATGGCTGCCCTAGAAGGTGTTCAGTCCTTTCGTGGAGCCATTGTGATAAAATGATCAATAAAGTTTGTTGTAAAGCAATCAGGTGTTCACCTAACGAAATCTTAAGTCGGATTAATGATAGAAACAAATTAATAATGTCCATATGTTATGCTACCAGTGCTCACCAATGCTTCTACTGATCAACAATAATCTTAAACTCAACAATGGACTAGTTTTTATAACAGTAAATAATGGGAAATTATAATGAAATCTGAAATTAATATTTAGATCTTAAACGACAAGAACATAATTTCCCACTTAGTAATGATAATTTATTGTTAAAATAGTTAGGATTTAATATAATACCTTTATTATAACCCCATCAGTAACGGGTCAGTCACGAATAACATTTTCTATTGTATAAATCTGTGAATTAATACAAATTTTATAATAATTCAGTACAGAAACAAAAAGTTTCCAGAATTATGGCCACCAGTGTATACCGCGTGCGTAGTAAACCTTACGATTCTCGTGGCAATTCCATGAAGTCTACTTATCACAAAAATTGTTACAGATCACACGATTTCTAAGCAACTTAATTCTTTACACTTCAGTGTTACATCCTAATGTACAGTCTTAAAGAGTTTACAGGAATGACGTAGTTTATAAGAAGTGTTCTGATAAATGTCAATAAGCTCGGCTAGTTCAGTCGACCTGTTTGAGATTCGAACTTCGAACTTCTCGCTACGTCGCTCTCAAATATCAGAAGTTCAACTTAACTGAACCTTCTATTCTTGCAAAGTTCTTTTTCCTTGCCTTTATCGCCGTTCTCTTTTTCGGGTTCCTTTAAAAATAAGCCTGTTACAGAAGTTGCGACGCGGTTCTTGGCTGAGCCTGTAAACCCGGCAGTATCTCTCAGCGCTCTCCGGACTTTAAAACAACTTTGAGCGATGTGGGGCAGGTAGTCGCGGGGATATTCCTCTTTCTATTCATATCTCTGGAGCGGGTTTAAATGTCACAACTCTGACAAGTGTCTCTCAACTAGAGACACATTTTATAGGCTAATGGGCAAAGCAATTACAGATACGTAGCCTACTAACTTGTTTTAGCTACGATTGATATCGTCGGAAACTTAAAAGTGCATTTTAACCTAAAATAGTAATTAACACAAGTGAAAGTTTATTCCGATAATGGAGAAAAGGTGAAATAAACATTAAGACAAAAGCCTAACGCTCTTAATCTCCTTTTCATCTTTTTTGTCACTCTATGACAGTGATGTCAACTGATGCCTATAGTAGCAAGCGCGCGCTTTCGAGCCTAGGAGAGCCTGAGCGCTTTACAGCGGAAAGGAAAGAGACAGACGAAAGAAATGGTATATGCCGCTTGGTCGAGCTATATTCAGGGATGGCCAACACTGATTCAATAGATAAAGGGAAGAGAACTTATTAAAACTGTATCCATGGTAATTTTTAGATTTGCCGAGAAGTATAAGTGCATTATAAGAATGTAAATTTTAATTTTGATGTTCATTTTTCACAAGTTTGCTTTTTTATTCAAAAGGAATATTTTCTCAACATTTTTACAGAAAAGTGAAATTTTCAGATATGTTTGTTTAGTAGCCTTACAGGTACTAAAACAATGTTTTCGTAAATCTAATATACCGTAAATACATTTTACTGAAGATAGTGTATTAAAATGTTTGAAAATATTCGCATGGAAAATGTTTGTAAGGAAATTAATTAACAAAGCAAATACTGTTACATTACAAACAAACGATATGTGCCTATGTGTTGCTAAAACGTCAGCTCTATAGCTTCAGCAGATTTCGAGATAATTTAATGTTCTGATAACAGAAAGTTGCGCACCAATATCACCTAAAATCATAATGCGATAAGAGTTTTATTATGTAATATTAGTTACAGTTAAAACATATACCTAGACAACTTTGCTTTGTACTATAATATTGTTTTGATTACTTTTATAAGGCTAAAGATACCATCAATATCAATTCCAACTTATCATGTCATATTCAGTGTCTTTCTTTGGGATATCACTTTCTTTATGAATGATGTGTTTAATTCACTTAGTACAGTATAGTTGTAGTTATTAAGGAATTTGTGTGAATATTCCTTCTTTACCCTTTATTATGTTATTAACGTTTAAAACACAACTGCAATATTAGGCTAAGAAATAGGCGTTAGTGTTTTTGTTTTACAGACAATGTAGAAAATAACAAACGGAAAGAAGCCATATAAAAATAACGACATAAAATTTCACGTTCCGTTTGAAGTTTGTGCACCACTGTTTTCTTAATCCAACAGGCTGCTTATTCCTCCTAGCATACCTAGCGCTTAATGCCCGCGCACGACGTCAAGGTCAGAAAAATGCGCTTGCTTTGACATCACTGCTCTATGATATGAGTGTTCACGTACTTCCTACAACGAATGATTCTGGAAAAAAAGATCTTTTAATTTTCAATGGTGTAACAAATTGCCGTTCTTGGTAGTCTAATGGTTGTTGTGATTTTTGTTTAGGTCCAAGTATCGCGAGTTAAAACTCAGGCGGGGAATTTTAAAATATAGCCTAAATACTGATCTTGTCCACAGACTACAGCGTATTGACAATATCTGCGTTCGTTTCGTTTGTAACATTAGAAAATTCGATCATGTAACACCGTCACTAGAATTCTTTCTTGGAATCCACTTAAAGATAGAACACTCAAACATGCAGAAATTTGATCCGAACAAATTTATTTATTTATTTATTTATTTATTTAATAGATAGACAGACAGACAGACAGACAGACAGACAGACAGACAGACAGACAGACAGACAGACAGACAGACAGACAGACAGACAGACAGACAGACATAGATAGATAGATAGATAGATAGATAGATAGATAGATAGATAGATAGATAGATAGATAGATAGATAGATAGATAGATAGATAGATAGATAGATAGATAGATAGATAGATAGATAGATAGATGGGTGGGATGGTGGATGGATGGATGGATGGATGGATAGATATATAGATAGATAGATAGATAGATAGATAGATAGATAGATAGATAGATAGATAGACAGACAGACAGACAGACAGACAGACAGATATATAGACAGAACTTTATTGTCGCTCTGGCATAATGTATGCATAGACATGGTCAAATATATACAATTACAATTTAATGTAAAATAAGTCAAATATAAAAAAAACATAAAAAGAAACAAAAACAAACAATAACATATACATAGAAACGTTACATTAGAGTACCCCGAAACAGCAAAGCTCGTGTTCGGGGACAGTTCCGTTACATAGATATACAGACTTTGTAGACAAAATACTTAAGAAAAAAGATCACATAAAGAAGATAATAAAATTAATAATAATAATAATAATAATAATAATAATAATACTAGTAATAACTGAGTGAACAAAGAGACGATGTTGAGATTGGAGGATTAATATTAAATTATTATTAATAGTATAATTTGTGCAGGTCATGTTGATATAGTAACCAAGATAAGATAGAAAAAATATACTTAGAATAGAAATAAACTTGTTTTACAATACATGGTACATAATATAATACAGAGAAGTCTGTCATATAAATTTTTTAATTCTGGATCTGAAAATTTCATTGCTTAAAGTAGTCAATTCTGGATGAAATTTTATTATCGAATTATATAGACGTGGACCATAATTTGTACTGTGTAGTAAAGCAGCAGATGTGAAACATTTAAGTTCAACTAAATTAAGAATTTCATTTCGTCTTGTATTATGATCATGTGGCTGAGCTACAAATTTTATTCTATGTGACGTTTTTAAATTCCTCTTCAGAAGGAAAAGTTACATTTTTTCGGATCAAATTTCTGCACACCTAAAGGACATAACTAAAATTATTTCTATAATATATTATCATAATACACTGCTCTCTTAAATTGACTGAGCATATTGGGAATTAAATCAATGGCTTTCCCAAAACACGCTATGAAATGTTTCGTATAAATTAATTTTTATCTCTGAAAGGCAGCAAAAAAACGAGAAAAATGTTATTAAGCCTTATAATCCGTGGCGCTACAGCCCGTGAAGGGCCTAGACCGACCAGCCGGCTGCTAGCCTCACGCCCACATGCCGAAGCAGAGGTGGACGATCATCCAACCAGAATGGAGGTATCGTGTGGTTAGCACGATGATCCCCCCAGCCGTTATAGCTGGTATTCGCAACCGGATTTCGCTACCAATCGTAGCTCCCCAAGTGCATCACGATGCTGGGTGGGCACCGGTCCCATACACTGGCCGAAATTTCATGAGAAAATTTCTTCCCCCATGAGGAATCGAACCAGCGCGCATTCCGTAACGCGAGTCCTAGGCGGGATGCCTTAGACCGCGACGCCACGGCGCGGGACCGTTATTAAGCCTTAGTGTTTGAAATATCTCAAAGAATAACCACCTGAAATTAAATACTTAACTTATGGTTCACTGTATAAAAACACAGTACAGAAATGAAAACACACAAAGATACTTCTAAAGTCGCAACGCTGTTATTCTCGGCGTGACTCCTCTTCTTTGCTTACGTCTTAGGAAGTGAAGGCTGTATAAAGTCTAGGTAGGAGTATCGTTCGCCATTTTTGTTCTTTCGTTGCCGAGCTACCATACGAGGAATCTATTTGCCACACCGTTAAACATTATCATGTCGTAGCTCCTATGATAATAAATCAAACGCACTGTAATTCAGCAAATAATTGAGCGGCAAATAACGTCTTCGTGTGCTTTCTGCGAACGCTAACGAAAGAGCCAAAATGGCGGGCGATTATGTTAAGTAATTATCGAGCCTTAAGAAATGAATAATGTCTTCATCAGCGAATCACAAGACGCACACGTTTAAATGTAGCCGACCTGCAACGCGATTGGCTGCCGGAAATTAGAGCGACGGGACTATAGCTAAATTGCTGATGCATTTCCTGGCTTTTCTCATTAGAAACCCGAGCTCCAATGTGTAGGATTGTGTTACAGTTACAAAGGTATTCACTCAGCTTACAGCTCTGAACCCCGTTCTCTCATCTATTTGCCAGTAATACTAGCGCGGACCTTGACACACTTAACTAACATTATCTTCGAAATCGCTGTATTGCAATTTTCCTTGTGGCGTCCAAACTCTCATGACACTGTTGTCCAGGAACACTTACCACTCTCTTTGACCCAGTGCCTGTCTGGTCCTCCCCCTCGAAGCTAAATCTCACCCCTATCAGCAGAAGCCTTTAATCTGAGTCCGCTCCCCTTGCTTGCGTGCTCTCGACTATTGCAGGGTCTTCGTTTTCTTTCCTACGACTCTCATCGCACAGAACTAAGCACAACTGAAGTTCAGTTCTCCACACAACACAACAATAACAGTCCAGATTCGGAACTCCCTGCCAGTTAAACGACAAGAACCTCCCCTCAGCTGTGATTCATTCTTTGAAAATTAAGTTATATTTTCTGAGTAGTAGTAGCAGTAGTAATAGTAAAAATATTAGCAATGATTAAAAATGACTTTTAGAGAAACCGGAGGTTCATTGCCGCCCTCACATAAGCCCGCCATCGGTCCGTATCCTGAGCAAGATCAATCCAGTCTCTACCATCATATCCCATCTCCCTCAAACCCAGTGGTGACTCGTTATATTTTTTGTATGTAGGATATGAGATTGACGACTGATGACTAAGAAAGAAACTAATATAAATAATAATATAATAGTAGTAGTAGTAGTAGTAGTAGTAGTAGTAGTAGTAGTAAAAGGTAAAAGGTAAAGGTATCCCCGTAACATACCATGAAGGCACTTGGGGGGCATGGAGGTAGAGCCCCATGCTTTCCATGACCTCTGCACTAGAATGAGGTGGTGTGGTCGGCACCACGCTCTGACCGCCTTTTACCCCCGGGAAAGACACGGTACTCAATTTTATAGGAGGCTGAGTGAACCTCGGGGCCGTTCTGAAAGTTTGGCAACGAGAAAAAAAAATAATAATAATAATAATAATAATAATAATAATAATAATAATAATTTGTCATCTAGTCTGCTATCAAAAAATCTGAAAGTTAGAATTTATAAAACAGTTACATTACCGGTTGTTCTGTATGGTTGTGAAACTTGGACTCTCATTTTGAGACAGAAACAGAGATTAATGGTGTTTGAGAATAAGGTTCTTAGGAAAATATTTGGGGCTAAGAGGGATGAAGTTACAGGACAATGGAGAAAGCTACACAACACAGAACTTCACACATTGTATTCTTCACCTGACATAATTAGGAACATTAAATCCAGACGTTTGAGATGGGCAGGACATGTAGCATGTATGGGTGAATCCAGAAATGCATATAAAGTGTTAGTTGGGAGTCCGGAGGGAAAAAGGCCTTTGGGGAGGCCGAAACGTAGATGGGAGGATAACGTTAAAATGCATTTGAGGGAGGTGGGATATGATGATAGAGAGTAGATTAATTTTGCTCAGGATAGGGACCGATGGCGCGCTTATGTGAGGGCGGCAATGAACCTTATTCAGGATTCTACAGCTACTGCCGTCTTCCAGTGCCAGTCGTCCAAAGCCTTCTGTCTTCTGTGTCTTCAGTCCTCAACCCCCTCTTGTGCATGACCTCCATTACTTCGTTGTCCCAAGTCCTTTTTGATCTACCTCTTCATCTTCTTCCTGGAGGTTTCCACTGGTAAATTTGTTTAGGCCATCTTCGCCCATTCTCAACAGATGACCAAACCACTTCAAACTCTTATTTTTTTTTCTATTTAACACTGTCTCTTCAGCATCCATTCTATGCCCAATTTCTTCATCTTAATGTGGTCGAAAAGGGAGACTCTAGCACTTCGTCTCAAATAATCCATAGTGAAGTTCGATTGTCCTCACCTTTTTAGTTACGCATATGGCTCCTAAGCCATTGTACTATCCGATATTTACCGACGCTCCGTCGTACGTTTGAGCAATTAATTTCTTGCTACAGTTAAATTCTTCTAAATGATCAAATACAACTTCAGATATTCTTTCGGCTGCCCTGTCATCTGAAAGTCCTGTTAATTCTTGTATTTATTATACAGGGTGTTTCAAAAATACGGGGCATAATTTCAGGTATGTATTTCCCACATGTAGACAATCAAAGTAGTTCATTACAACATGTGTCCGGAAATGCTTCATTTCCGAGTTATGGCCTTTACAACATTGAAATTCACCGGAAAGTTTTTCTTTCCGCAGGTCGTTGTCATTACAGAAGATGTTCAAAATGTCCACCTCCTGCTTGAATACAGACCTCACATCGATGTCTCATTGACCTGCGAACACGATCCCAAACTCCAGGAGTATTGCGTATGTCCTCAGAACATGCCACAATTCGATTCCGAAGGGATTCCAAATCAGGCACCGGAGACGAATAAACCAATGATTTTAAATGGCCCCACAAGTAGAAATCGAGAGGGTTCAGATCAGGTGAGCGTGGAGGCCAAGCAATTGGGCCACCTCTACCTATCCATCGATCAGGAAACCTTCGATCCAAGTACCTACACAACACTGAATGTAACCTTCGCCTCGGAATGAACTGTCAGAGTGCCCTCTTAATGTCTCCTTTGACGGCAACGACCTGCGGAAAGAAAAACGTTCCGGTGAATTTCAATGTTGTGAAGGCCATAACTCGGAAATAAAGCATTTCCGGACACATGTTGTAATGAACTATTTTGATTGTCTACATGTGGGAAATACATACCTGAAATTATGCCCCGTATTTTTTAAACACCCTGTAGATTATCTTATTTATTTTATGTAATTTTGTTTTTTATTCATTTTATTTTTCATATTTCATTTTAAATTATTTATTATTTCGTTTATTCTATTCTTTTAAAATGCATTTAAGGAGCCTATATAAAATTCTTATTGTAGTCTCTCACAGGGTCTCCATCACCCAGAAAGAATGGTTGTAGTATTAGGATACGCGGTCATATCCTTAAACGCGGTTAAACTCACGCCATACCCCGCCTTCCGCACCCTCCCCTGTCCAATAACTAAATACCGTTTGCCGTAAGATATTTGGATGGTTCCTCGGAAATTATTTCTGAGCTGTGCAGTGGCGACAACTCACGACAGAAAGTGGAAGCTTAAAGGAAATAAATACTTCGGGACGCATTGAAAATCAAAATCTGTAATTAAAATGTTTTCTATCCTCAGAGGCACGAAATTAAACTGTAGGATCATCCTCATATCCTTCATGGAGGAATCGCCACTGCTCAAATCTATTTTAATATTATCTTCCCATCTACGTCTCGGCCTCCCTAAAGATCATTTTCCCTCATGTCTTCCAATTAACAATTTATAAGTATTTCTGGATTCACCCATACGTGCTACATGCCCTGCCCATCTCAAAAGTCTGGATTTAATGTTCTTAATTATGTCAGGTGAAGAATACAATGCGTGCAGTTCTGCGTTGTGTAACTTTCTTCATTCTTCTGTAACTTCATGTCTTTCAGCCCCAAAAGTACCTTATTCTCGAATAGCCAAATTGAATCAATTTGACATTATTTCAATTTAGTGCAAATCACTTCAGTTACTTCAAAGGTGTTTAATGTTAACTGAGAAAAAAATAGTTGTCACTCATCAGTATTGCCCAGAATATTTAAACATTATTTAAATCTCTTTCTTTTGCTTTAGTTCAACTGAAATTAATAAACCGTTTAATTCAGATTAGTTTAATAGTATTCGAGTTCAATTTATTCTCAGACGATATTCATACCAAATCAAATCAATTCGATTCATTTTCACTTTAACCCCTTGAGGTCTGGTGTACGTTATAATGTACATTGTTTAATTTTTTTTTTCTTTTTTGGAATATCATCGATGGTTTCAAATATTTTGAAAAATTCAGTGTGATGGAAATGGAGAATATTATTTTTGAAATATTTCTATACTTGAATTTAAAATATAATTTAAAAATTTTGGGGCCCCAGAGGTCAAAATTGTCCCCAAATTTTGATTTTCTGTGGAGACTTGATTTGGGAATTTTGGATCCCCAGAACGATTATATGACAAGTTTTTGTCAAATATTTTTAAAATATAAATTCAGGTCTGAAGGGGTTAAGAAATTCCTTCAAATTCAATTAAGTCAATTGTTGTACTTACTTACTGGCTTTTAAGGAACCCGGAGGTTCATTGCCGCCCTCATATAAGCCCGCCATTGGTCCCTATCCTGAGCAAGATAAATCCAGCCTCTACCATCATATCCCACCCCCCTCAAATCCATTTTAATATTAGTATAAGTCAATTGTTGCAGTATTTTAAAATCCCTCTTTCAAAACGGAAAGTTACATTTATTCAGATCAAATTTCTACACGTTTGAAGGATAAAACTAAAATTCTTTCAATAATTTATTATCATAATACACTGCCCTCTTAAATTTACAGAGTATATTGGGAATTAAATTGATGGCTTTCTCAAAACAAGCTATCTTTCGTATAAAAGAATATTTATCTGGAAAAGGAAGCAAAAGAGAGCAAAATTGTATTAAAGTTTTTTGTTTGAAATATTTCAAAGAATTATGTCGATTAATTAAAATGTGTCTCAGTGAAACGTATAGCAGAGTCCGTATAGGTCAGTTTCTGTCAGATACGTTTCCAATTCACTGCGGGCTAAAGCAAGGAGATGCACTATCACCTTTACTTTTTAACTTTGCTGTAGAATATGCCATTAGGAAAGTTCAGGATAACAGACAGGGTTTGGAATTGAACGGGTTAGATCAGCTTCTTGTCTATGCGGATGACGTGAATATGTTAGGAGAAAATCCACAAACGAATAGGGAAAACACGGAAATTTTACTTGAAGCAAGTAAAGAGATAGGTTTGGAAGTAAATCCCGAAAATACAAAGTATATGATTATGTCTCGTGACGAGAATCTTGTACAAAATGGAAATATGAAAATTGGAAATTTATCTTTTGAAGAGGTGGAGAAGTTCAAATGTCTTGGAGCAACAGTAACAAATATAAATGATACTCGGGAGGAAATTAAACACAGAATAAATATGGGAAATGCCTGTTATTATTCGGTTGAGAAGCTTTTATCATCCAGTCTGCTGTAAAAAAATCTGAAAGTTAGAATTTATAAAACTGTTATATTACCGGTTGTTCTTTATGGTTGTGAAACTTGGACTCTCACTTTGAGAGAAGCACAGCGACTGAGGGTGTTTGAGAATAAGATTCTTAGGAAAATATTTGGGGCTAAGAGGGATGAAGTTACAGGAGAATGGAGAAAGTTACACAACACAGAACTGCACGCATTGTATTCTTCATCTGACATAATTAGGAACATTAAATCCAGACGTTTGAGATGGGCAGGGCATGTAGCACGTATGAGCGAATCCAGAAATGCATATAGAGTGTTAGTTGGGAGGCCGGAGGAAAAAGACCTTTAGGGAGGCCGAGACGTAGATGGGAAGATAATATTAAAATGGATTTGAGGGAGGTGGGATATGATGATAGAGAATGGATTAATCTTGCTCAGGATAGGGCCAATGGCGGGCTTGTGTGAGGGCGGCAGTGAACCTTCGGGTTCCTTAAAAGCCAGTAAGTAAGTAAATATATTTCAAAGAATGTCTCTGTGAAATTACTTATGGTTCACCCTGTATAAATTTATTTTATCATAAAATTATTTATACCGCAAAGTAACACTTTAGGATGAAAAATTGCTGAGTCGTTCCTTATCCCATGACTTCTGTAAACATGACGTGAATGGGAGATATAATTTCAGTAGCAACAAACACGCATGTCGTCTGAATAGGATTCAACAGAGACACGTCATTATGTGGAAGCTGTCAAGGAGTAAGATACGCACAGCAGCAACTCCCAATGGGGCCCACTTGCAATGCTATACATGTGATACGTCGCATCGCTTTTGTTTCTTCGAGACAGGACGATCATTGTTGTGGTCAGCTGTTATCAGAGTCCCCCACGGACGTGAAAACCGAGGCAGTTGCCAACTTTCAAGAATCATTTCCCCTAGGAACAGGTTTTATACTCTTGACAGAGTACTTCTTTCCTTCTGCCCCTTCAGGTTTTGTTCATGTGTCATCGTGAAATGCTACACTCAAGCATTGCTGTCATACGATATGCAGGGGAAATGTATACCTGTAGAATATTGAGATAATATGCGAAAATAACTAGCGACTTGAAACAAAAAAAAATGTATTTTAATGAACGCGCTTTCTCATTATGTGTATACTGCACACACAATTAAAATAACTACCGTATCAAGTAAAACTTTGTTAAATTATCCAAGACCATATTCTACAGATATTTTTACTATTAAAATAATCACTATGTTAACAAAGCTGCGTTATATTATCCACTATGCTATTGTTACAGACATTGGCGGAGTTATGGGGAGGGGGGTGCACGGGGAGGCACTGCCCCCCTCCCAAACTTGGCCGAACTCTTTTTTTTTCTGTTAACGTTATAAAATATTGAATTCAAAAGATGTTTCTTGCTTTTGTTTATGGTTAAGTTTCTGTGCTTAAGTTGACGAATTAATGTCTTCAGATCATGTGTCTGGACATAATATTTATTTTAAATTTCTGAATTATAAGAATTTCTATACCTCATTTGAGGAATGAAAGCAGTGTAATGTTTTTTGTAACAGCCTGTACTGATGTGTTAGAACTCTGCAGGTGTTCAGGCCGCTACTTGAAGAAATATGAATAACATACTGCACAAGAATGCAGTAAAAAGAAAAGTGATCCCGGTATAATGTGTAAACATAAAGACAAGATTAAATAAAATAATTAGAGTTTATATTTAATAATATATCTTGCTTTTTTTAAATAAACAGATGAAGTAAATGTAAAATTGGTTCACTTCTATGGAATAGTGGTTAGCACGTCTGGCTATGAAACGAGCGGGTCCAGGTTGAAATCCTGGTTGGGACAAGTTACTTGGTTGGGGTTTTTCTTCAACCAATTAAAAGAGAATTTTTGGGTAATTTTCGGTGCTGGACCTCGGACTCATTTCGCCATCATTACACATATCATCATCATCATCATCATCATCATCATCATCATCATCATCATCATCATCATCATCCATACAATATCCCGGGTTAAGTTCACGCAGCGGCTTGATGTACTTGTACAAGAGCGCGGCCGTTCGGCTACCCAGTCATTCACAGAATAGGAATGGTAAGCACAATAAGCCTCAGGCTGCATTGCAAGCCTTCGGGTCCCTCAGTTCTGTACAAGGGAAAAAAAAGTAAAATTGAAGGGTTCAGAGCCATAGTGGGCCAAGTGCCATTTATTAAAAATGGAGAAAGTGAGGGTTAAAGGTAAGTGAATACCATAGCTTAATGAAGATTGACATATCATTTAGTTTTAATGTGTATACTTGTATTACTTGCTTTATGTTTCCATTGAATTATGTCCACACCTGTGGAGTAACGGTCAGCGTGTCTGGCCGCGAAACCAGGTGGCCCGGGTTCGAATCCCGGTCGGGGCAAGTTACGTGGTTGAGGTTTTTTCCGGGGTTTTCCCTCAACCCAATACGAGCAAATGCTGGGTAACTTTCGGTGCTGGACCCCGGACTCATTTCACCGGCATTATCACCTTCATATCATTCAGACGCTAAATAACCTAGATGTTGATACAGCGTCGTAAAATAACCCAATAAAATAAAAAATAAAAAAATCCATTGAATTATGATAATAACTTAATTTTAACCTTTGTTTTCTACGCCTTTAATATATGGCGCTTGGCTCACTATGGTTCTGAACCCTTCAATTGTATGTATACTCGTGTTCTGTTACAATTTTTCTTCATTTTACAATACCTTTATTAAATGATCATATTCCGAAATACTGCACCAGGGTCGAGCTATAACGGGGGAACGAGATAAATTATGTCCCCCATAACCTCGTTATATCGGGATTCTATACTTTTCCTCCCCCCCCCCCCCCGCAAAGAAACGGTTCTCTCTCCGCCTATGGTTACAGATCCCTTTACTTCAGAAAATTAATTCTTGTACCAGACCACCGTATATTTCAAATCATTTGCTTACATAAAATTTCTAAAGTGAATAAGGGCGAAATTTCGACCTCCATACGCATCACACAAGGAGATTTTAAGTACTTAAATAATTGGAAATAATCTCAAAATTGGTGCACGTTACTCTAGAGACACTGTGTGACCAATGCAAAAGCCACCCACCCAATGCGTCCCAAATACCATCGTTTCTTATTCACCCGACCAATGCTTTTCTCCGACATTTTCACATGCAATGATCACGTAACTCAGTGGTGCCATCATGGTATTGCAGGGTAAACGTCTATCTGTGTACCCACCTACCAAAAAGCGTATATGCAAAGCATACCAATAGCCTGAGCAAATCAAATACAACCTGTCACTCATCTTATATCTTAAGGAAAAAAAACTCTTTTTCTATGTACCTATCATCCATCAAAAAGCGTAGGCTATGCACAAGACGTATCAAAAGCCTAAACAAACCAAACCTAACATGTCAAATTACCTTGGATCTTACGAAAACTCACTTTCTATAGGCTGTATCTACGTGTATACCAAAAAAATAACATGAAAGGCATACTGAAAGCCTGAATAAACCAAACCTAACCTGTTACTGACCTTACGAAAACTCATTTATTTTTCCAGATATTGGCAGCACTGCGATAAACATTCCTAAAGTCACCTCTCGATATAGTCATACCTATATCTGAGGTTTGAGATATCTGATATAGGTATACGTGAAATGTTTGTTGAATGGATTTGGCCGGAGTTATACAATAAGAGACCTCCCCTCTCCCAAAAAAAAAAAAGCTTTTTCGAAATACTGACCATTGAATTAAATCTGGTTATTATTAAATATTTTATGCAAGAAGTATTGTGACATTCATACTATTACAAAAATAACACAATTAATAATAGTAAAAGAGGTTAACTGAGTTTTGTCTGATATTATACTCGGCGAAGATTCTCCTGCGAATACTGAATCGACGTTTGTTATGGACAGTTGGAAGAAGAGCAGTTTGGCTTCAGGAAGGGAGAAATTACGAGAGATGCAATTGGACTGCTACGAGCAATCGGCGATAGATACCTGGAGAAGAATAAAGAAGTGTATGTAGTATTTGTGGATCTAGAAAAGGCTTTTGACACAGTAGATTGGAATAAACTAATGGGGATTCTGAAGAAAATTGGTGTGGATTGGAAAGAGAGAAGGCTGTTCAGTAACCTTTATATGAAACAACGAATCGAAGTCAGGATAGGAGAAGAAATATCAGAGGGAAGTGAAATTGGGAGAGGAGTACGACAAGGATGCTCTTTATCGCCTACCCTGTTCAAAATCTACTAGGAAGATTTAATGAAAAACTGTTTTCAGAACATGGGAAGAGTGATAGTAGGAGAAAGAAGAATAAAATGCTTACAATTTGCTGATGATATGGCGTTGTTAGCAGAAGAGGAGACGATACTAAGGGATATGCTACTGAAGCTAAATGACAGCTGTGAGCAGTATGGGATGAAGATGAGTGCAAATAAGATGAAGACAACGATTATAGGAAGAAAAGTAAGAAAGGTAAACTTGTGAATTCTAAATGAGGCAGTACAGCAAGTGGACAGCTTCAAATATTTGCAATGTACTATAAGCAATGACATGAGCTGCTGCCAGGAAGTCAAAAGGAGGATAGCAATGGCAAAGGAAGCTTTTAATAGGAAAAGGAGCATCTTCTGCGTATCTCTGCAAAAGGGACTAAGGAAGACACTAGTAAAGTGCTTTGTATGGAGTGTAACATTATATGAAGCAGAAACATGGACATTACGAAGTGAAGAGAAACGATTAGAACCATTTTAAATGAGAATATGCAGAAGGATGGAGCATGTGAAGTGGACAGACAGAATAAGAAACGAAGCTGTGTTGGAAAGAGTGAATGAAGAAAGAATGATGCCGAAACTGATCAGGAAGAGAAAAAGGAATTGGTTGGGTCACTGACTGAGAAGAACTGGTTATTGAAGGATGCACTGAAAGGAATGGTGAACGGGAGAAGAGTTCAGGCAGAAGAAGATATCAGATGATGGACGATACGATCATATGCGGAAGGAGACTAGGAGGAAGGCATAAAATAGAAAAGATTGGAGAATACTGGGTTTGCAGTGAAAGATCTACCCTTGGGCAGAACATTATGAATGAATGAATGAAATTGCAGTCACAACAGCTTCATTTCTTATTCTGTCTGTCCATTTCACACTCTCCATTCTTCTCCATATCCACATTCTAATGCTCCTAGTCGCTTTTCTTCACTTAGTCGTAACGTCCATGTTTCTGCTCCATAAAATGCTATTTACTCTCATTTTTTTCTGTCATTATCCAGTATTCCTTTCCATATATTAATATTAGCACAACCACTATCTTATACACAATGTAAGTTTGATTAAGTTTTTTTGTTTTCTTTTTCTTGTTCCATATACTAATAGACATTTATTTCATTTTATAAGTATTTGTTTCTATCGTTACTTATATTAGGCCTATACATAAGTAGTTAAACTAAGACACTTCCTCTGCAAGTTTAACCTTTATAGTTATTTTTTAAAGTAGCCTCCAGCTTTTTTGCTATTAGATCTATGCAAAAGATAGTAAATATCAGTGCTTTAAAAACAATATACTTTGCATACTTCCACTCGGTAATGAGTTTTGGAATAATATTCTGGGGAAATTACACAGATAGTAACAGTATATTTCTATTACAAAAAAGAGTAATTAGAATAATAGTAGGTGCCAAATCTAGGGAATCTTGTAGGACTATTTTCAAAAAACTACAAATAATGCCCATGGCTTGTCAGTATATCTTTTCATTAATAGTCTTCCTCGTATGTAATCGTGAAAACTTTGTAACTAATTCAACAGTTCATAGCATAAATACACGTCAAAAAATGACTTTCATACTCCATCGGCAAGTCTATCATGCTATCAAAAAGGAGTGCGTTATATGGCAGTAAAAATTTTTAATAGCCTTCCTATCGATATAAAAAATGAAACTCAAAACATGAGATTATTTAGAGCCAAATTAAAGAAGTACCTAATTTCTCACGTCTTCTATTCTGTATATGAATTCATCACATTCAATAACACTTCATGAAATTGATACTACAACTTTGTGTTGTACTAGTAGACTATATTGTAGATCTCATCTGATATATTTGATCTAGACTGTGACTATAAATTAAGACTTTATAATAGTATTAAGTTTTTTGACTTGTTTCATATTCTAGCTGTGAAGCAATGTATGAATACCATGAAATGTTAATAAATACAATACAATACAATACAGAAATTTTTGCGCAGTAAACTATGATCTTCTTTTTATATTACAATAGTTTTAAATATATTTTCGTAAGGTATAATACTATGATTTCATATATAGTTCATTTGTTTTGCAATGCTGCGTAACTATATATTCGCTATAAATTCTACATGGATATGACAATTTTTTGTCTAAACCTCACATATTTCTCATATTGCGTACCTCATACCTATCTCACAGAGCCACGCAATTGAGTCGCATACTTTTGTGACGATACACTCAAACAAGTTCTGATGTTCCCTCGGGCCATGTGTTTGGTGGCCGGAATATCGATGCTTGGAACACGGGTCCGCTGATTCGCGGATCGCTGATCAAGAGTTGTGTCGACCACAGCATGAAGTCTAGAGGCTCTCTTTGACCTGGAGTCATTCATTCAGTGCTGTTTGGCCAGTTCATAGAGACCTGGGAACTTTCTCATCGTGCCCCGGGTCACAGGTGAGGGATAACTGATGACAAAGTTGGCAACTTCATGCGCCCATACCAGGAAAGGCTTCCAAGAAGAGGTCTGGGAGCGATCGTGGCTATAGAGGCTGCGTTGAATGTTTATTGACCGCTATGTGCTCTAGCCCTCTAACTCACGGGTAGAAAACACTAGTTTCAGGCGACTCTGCTGTTAAAAGCAGCGCTTTACACGTTTTTATCATTTTAATATCATTTCTGTCAAATATTACACAGGGTGTACACAATATAAGCTGCCTAACTTATACTCATGGTACAGAATAGATCACTAAGCGAAATTGTCCATTTATCGTTTTTCTTAGTGCATTGAGCCAGGGACATAGTCTTTTTTTAAGATATTGGCACCTACGTCATTTTTATGTCCAGTCTTGAATTGTGGATTGCGAAAAAAAAATAGTGATTTTTATTTCACCAAATGCAGAAACTTTTATTAGCAAACATATGTGAGAATCTATTTCAACATTATAAATTTTCTATTAGAAATAATGGAAAACAATTTTTGCACCTGAATTTTATAAAAAAAAAATGGAGTGAGTGAACATGGAATTTTGCTTTACAAATACTCGTACGTATTCACGTTCTAATTTACTAAACACTTTTCTTAACACCTGTTTATAGAATAATGAGAATAAGGTCCTTAGGAAAATATTTTTTTATTGGGTTATTTTGCGACGCTGTATCAACATCTCAGGTTATTTAGCGTCTGAATGATATGAAGGTGATAATGCTGGTGAAATGAGTCCGGAGTCCAACACCGAAAGTTATCCAGCATTTGCTCGTATTGGGTTGAGGGAAAACCCCGGAAAAAACCTCAACCAGATAACTTGCCCCGACCGGGATTCGAACCCGGGCCACCTGGTTTCACAGCCAGACGCGCTGACCGTTACTCCACAGGTGTGGACGGAAAATATTTAGGTCTAAGGGAGACGAAAGTACAAGAGAATGGAGAAAGTTACAGTCCACACCTGTGGAATAACTGTTAGCGAGGCTGACCGCGAAACCAGATGGCCCGGATTCGAATCCCGGTAGGGCCAAGTTACCCGGTTGAAGGTTTCCCTCAACCTAATATGAGCAAATAAGCCACCGGCGTGACTCAGTCGGTTAAGGCGCTTGCCTGCCGGTTTGAAGTTGCGCTCGGGCGCGGGTTCGATCCCCGCTTGGGCTGATTACCTGGTTGGGTTTTCCCGAGGTTTTCCCCCAACCGTAATGTGAATGCCAGGTAATCTATGGCGAATCCTCGGCCTCATCTCGCCAAGTGCCATCTCGCTATCACCAATCTCATCGACGCTAAATAACATCGTAGTTGATACAGCGTCGTTAAATAACCAACTAAACTGTCCTTGTAAATTTTATGTTATATTATTGACTAAGACTACACCATACACGAGCCTGGCTCTTACGGTAGTGGCTAGAAACATTTTGTTTCATAAATTTAATTTGTACTCACTAGCTATACTGTTTTCGCTGTAAGAAAAATCCTAATGTAAACATAAGCACGTTGCTGTCATACCCGTGATTGGCTGCCAGTCGAAACACTCACATGACGCAGGAAAATATAGTTCGTATTGGAAACCACAATCTTGTATTATTTGGAAATAAAAAATTGAATTCTAGTTGTTAAATACGATGAAACATTTAACTTCACTCATATGTAAAACGCTATATAAAAGAAAAGCTACTTTTATATTTTCTTATGTACTATGAACGCGGATGAATACCAACAGTAATACCGAGGTAGTCTGTTCATGTAACAAGGTGGCGCTACTTGAGCTCGTAGTTTTTCACGTAAGCACGTGGTACTGAAGTATGGCTTCTGCATCCTCAACTGTCCTTTGTGAAGACATAAGACTTAAAAAATAATTAATTACAGTAATTATAAAGTAAATGTTTCCTAAACAAACGAATGCATAGTAGTGAGGTTAGGCCTACTTGAAGAGTAACGGAAAATGTTTAACATGAAACAGAATGTACATCAGTAGGCGGGAACACGTACTGAGAATCTATGGCGCCAAACATTGGCCAATGAAGCCTCACTTCAGTCACGTGCTATTGTTTACATTAGGATTTTTCTTACAGCGAAAAGATTATAGCTAGTTAAAAAAAATGAGCAAATCCTGGGAAACTATCGGTGCTGGACCTCGGACTCATTTCACAGGCATTATCACCTTCATCCCATTCATTTTTTTTTTTCATTTCATTCATTATATTCTATAGATCTTAAATTAGCAATGAAGTTTTAAGATGTGGAACAAGTCAAAATTTTACAATATTACAAATACAATTTTGTACAGTTTTAAATTTCAATTTTTTTACAATTTTTTTTTTTTTGGCGAGATGCTAAATAACCTACAGCTTCGTAAAATAACCCATAAAAAAGTTACGCAGAACTGCACGCATTGTTTTTTTATTTTATTTTATTGGGTTATTTTACGACGCTGTATCAACATCTAGGTTATTTAGCGTCTGAATGATATGAAGGTGATAATGCCGGTGAAATGAGTCCGGGGTCCAGCACCGGAAGTTACCCAGCATTTGCTCGTATTGGGTTGAGGGAAAACCCCGGAAAAAACCTCAACCAGGTAACTTGCCCCGACCGGGATTCGAACCCGGGCCACCTGGTTTCGCAGTCAGACGCGCTGACCGTTACTCCACAGGTTTGGACGCAAGCATTGCATTCTTCATCTGACACAATTAGGAATATGTAATCCAGACGTTTGAGATGGGCAGGGCATGTAGCACGTATGGGAATGCATATAGAGTGTTAGTTGGGAGACAGGAGGAAAAGAGACCTTTGTTGAGGCTGAGACATAGATGGGAGGATAATATTAAAATGGATTTGAGGGAGTTGGGATATGACGATAGAGACTGGATTAATCTTGCTCAGGATAGGGACCGATAGCGGGCTTATGTGAGGGCGGAAATGTATTTCCAGATTCTCTAAAAGCCATAAGTTACATAAATTTGAAGTATCCATTTTTCATTACTTTTTGTTTAGGTGCAAACTATACTTTGTACAGCGAAAAATTAAAGAAGTTAAGAAAACTCAGCTCAATCGGGAACCGAACCCAAAATCCTCTATTCATGACTCCACTTGAATTCCTATAACAGTAGATATTTAAATTGATTTCTACTCTCTCTTTCTTCTCTCTCTAAATAGAAAGAGAAGAGAGCAGAGAGGGGGAAAACGACGTCGATTTGGTTGCTGGCAAGTGCTGTGTTCACAGAATGTTTATAGCTCGTTCCGAGATGCTTCTAACATCTCCTGCAGCCCCATTCGTAATATTCGGGAGAGTTTTATTGTTTGTATGATGGATGATGAAACTATAATCATCCAGTACGACACGTGGAAGTTGCGACAGTGTTAAGGTTTCGTTTATCGAAAAGTAATATCGGGTCTTTCAGAGGAAGGGTCTTGCTTCGTGTTTTTAAAAAGTGGTTTCGTCGAATAGAACACTGCGGCTTCCTATGATGAAAAAAAGGCATAAAGTATTACAGGATGTGGGATTATGGAATTAAAGGGTAGTGTATTAGAATGGTGGCTTTTGAAAGTTAAAACTCTTTCAAAATCAATATCAATTTCCGGACTCTGCATAGAGTAATAGACATTTTTGTCACAGGAAGGATAAATACAGTGTATGGTAGATGTTGGATTAAGGAAAAAGGAAGGAGATAAAATATGGAAGGAAATGATTTAATAATGAAGGAATTGAAATTCAAGGGGAAGTCCACACCTGTGGAGTAACGGTTAGCGCGTCTAGCCGCGAAACCAGGTGGCCCGGGTTCGATTCCTGGTAGAGGTAATATTTTGGCGAATCCTCGGACCTCACTTCATCTCACTACATCTCGCCAAAATATTGTAAAAAAGTGCACATAATTGTAAAAATTGTAGAAAATTATTAAATTGTAAAACTGTGAAGTGTAAAAATTGTAATTGTAATATTGTAAAATTTTTGACTTGTTCCACATCTTAAAGCTTCATTGCTCATGTGAGATCTAGGGTATGAAATAAATGAATGAATGAATGAATGAATGAATGAATGAATGAATGAATGAATGAAGGGGCAAGTTACCTGGTTGAAGTTTTTTCTGGGGTTTTCCCTCAATATAATATGAGCAAATGCTGGGTAACTTTCGGTGTTGGACCCCGGACTTATTTCACCGGGATTATTACCTTCTTCTCATTCAGACTCTAAATAGCCTAAGATGTTGATAAAGCGTCGTAAAATAACCTACTAAAATAAAAATAAATTCAAGGTGAAAGAGAAGAACAGAGAGATAAAATGTATACAAAGAGAATTGCATAAAAATATTGAGTTGAAAAAAATGAAGAAAGAAAGAATTTAAAGTAGACAAGTAACATAGAAAATACAAATGGAAAGAAAATAAGTAAAGAAGGATAAAATCATGAGAGAAAAAAATAATGAACATGTACTACGAAATTATAAATAAATTATATTATAGAAAGAAAGATACAAACGAAGAAGAGTGTCGAAGGAAGTTTAAATAAAGGAAAATATATAAATAAAAGATATTGAAGGCGATAAAGCGCAGAATAAATATGGGAAATGCCTGTTATTATTCGGTTGAGAAGCTTTTATCATCCAGTACGCTCTCAAAAAAGCTGAAAGTTAGAATTTATAAAACAGTTATATTACCGGTTGTTATGTATGGTTGTGAAACTTGGACTTTCACTTTGAGAGGAACATAGGTTAAGGGTGTTTGAGAATAAGTTGCTTAGGAAAATATTTGGGGCTAAGAGGGATGAAGTTACAGGGGAATGGATAAAGTTACATAACGCAGAATTGTATGCATTTTATTCTTCACCTGACATAATTACCCCTGACTTACTCAATGACGCAATACACAATCTTAACGAGGACCTTGAATCTATATCTGCATGGGCCAGAAAGTTTGGTTTGACTCGCAATGCAAGAAAATCACAAGCAATCCTAGTGGGACATCAACGTCTATTATGCAATATTACTCCTGCTCTTCCAGTCAAGTTAAACGACACAATAATCCCTTTTGCTTCCTGTGTTAAAAACCTTGGAGTTTACTTTGATACGCATTTAAACTGGAATAACCAAATAACCCATATTACCAAAAAAGTGCTTTCCATACTACATTCCTTAAACAGTATTCGAAAATTCCTTCCGCTATCACTCAAGAAAATACTAGTGGAAACACTAGTAATGCCCCACTTCGATTATTGTGATTTTCTACTGACCGACCTCAAAGTAAGCCAGTCGCAAAAATTACAACGTGTTCATTATTCTTGTGTTCACATCGTCTGCGATGTCTGTCGCGCTGACCACATTACCCCATCCTTCCAAACTCTAACTGGCTACGGCTTAACGAACGTAGAAATTTTCATTCTCTTGTTCTCCTTTTCCAAGTCCTTCACACCTCTACACCTACCTACCTTGCCTCCCGTTTCAGTTACCTGTCATCATATCATAATCTCTTCACACGCACGCAAAATAGCCGCATACTAGCCATACCAACACATCAAACATCATCGTATTCATCATCATACACAATCTCGCTCTGGCGCTTGTGGAATACCCTACCCAGTGACATCAGAGACTGTCGGAATTTAGTAGCGTTCAAAAGCAAACTTATTGAGCATTTTCTTACTGCGTAGAGTAGGTTTAATTTGTACTTAATCAGTAAAAGAAATGCTTCTCTCTTCGTAACTTTTACAATAAACTGTCTAGCTTTTATTAAGCAGTTAATCTTTTAGTACTTTGACTTTTATTGTATTTGTAAATTTAATATTAATTATAATTATAATTGTAATTGCATTATTAATATTGTAGTTGTAATCCCCTGGTAGAGGGGAAGAGAAGGCCTGATGACCTTATCTCTACCTTACTTACTTACAAATGGCTTTTAAGGAACCCGCAGGTTCATTGCCACCCTCACATAAGCCCGCCATCGGTCCCTATCCTGTGCAAGATTAATCCAGTCTCTACCATCATATCCCACCTCCCTCAAATACATTTTAATATTATCCTCCCATCTACGTCTCGGCCTCCCTAAAGGTCTTTTTCCCTCCGGTCTCTCAACTAACACTCTATATGCATTTCTGGATTCGCCCATACGTGCTACATGCCCTGCCCATCGCAAACGTCTAGATTTAATGTTCCTAATTATGTCAGGTGAAGAATACAGTGCGTGGAATTCTGCGTTGTGTAACTTTCTCCATTCTCCTGTAGATTAAATAAATGAATAAAAAATAGATAGATAGATAGATAGATAGATAGATAGATAGATAGATAGATAGATAGATAGATAGATAGATAGATAGATAGATAGATAGATAGATAGATAGATAGATAGATAGATAGATAGATAGGTAGGTAGGTAGGTAGGTAGGTAGGTAGGTAGGTAGGTAGGTAGGTAGGTAGGCAGGCAGGCAGGCAGGCAGGCAGGCAGGCAGGCAGGCAGGCAGGCAGGCAGGCAGGCAGGCAGGCAGGCAGGCAGACAGATAGATAGATAGATAGATAGAATAATTAGGAACATTGAATCCAGACGTTAGAGATGAACAGGGCATGTAGCACGTATGGGCGAATCCAGAAATGCTTATAGATTGTTAATTGGAAGACCTGAAGGAAAACGACCTTTGGGGAGACCGAGACGTAGATGAGAGGATAATATTAAAATGTATTTGAGGGAAGTGGGATATGATGGTAGGGACTGGATTAATCTTACACAGAATAGGGATCGAGGGCGGCAATGAACCTCTGGTTTCCTTAAAAGCCATTTATAAGCAACTTATAACGTATGCTTGTGACTGGTATTTGTGGACACCTTGTATGCAGATGTTTATGCGGTATATTACACGTGTACAGATTGTACATCAAAGTCGAGACAGTCTGTGTCCCCCCTCCCCTTCCGTGTTTCCTAGGGAGATAGGAAACTTGTAGGGAAAAGTAAACTCGGAATAAATATGACAGCTATTCTACGTGTTAGACAGAAATGCCCCTCCACTCCTAATTAACGCAACGATGAGGTGTCGCGTTGCTACACGGCTTAGTCTCCAATGTCAGCGCTTTGAATGCACTCCCTGTATTAGTATTGTGTGGGGATTCTGTGATAAGTTATTCGTCACTGAGCAGTATTATGAAAAAGGGAGGGAAGTTTGTGACACGCAAAAAGAGACACTGATGACAGCCTAATTAACGCATATGCGTGCGGGGGAGGCCGGATAATTGAGTTTGTAGCGTCAGGAGTCGCTCTTGAGGCCTTGCTACATCTGGGGAGGCGGAGAGAAGGCCTAAATGAACGTCATAATTCCGAGGACATTCTAGCAGCTTTGTAGATGCTACAATAATAATAATAATAATAATAATAATAATAATACTTACTTACTTACTGGCTTTTAAGGAACCCGGAGGTTCATTGCCGCCCTCACATAAGCCCGCTATTGGTCCCTATCATGAGCAAGATTAATCCAGTTCATATCACCATATCCCACCTCCCTCAAATCCATTTTAATATTATCTTCCCGTCTATGTCTCGGCCTCACCAAAGGTCGTTTTCCCTCCGGCCTCACAACTAACACTCTATATACATTTCTCGATGCTCCCATACGTGCTACATGTCCTGCCCATCTCAAACGTCTGGATTTAATGTTCCTAATTATGTCAGGTGAAGAATACAATGCGTGCAGTTCTGCGTTGTGTAACTTTCTCCATTCTCCTGTAACTTCATCCCTCTTAGCCCCAAATATTTTCCTAAGCAACTTATTCTCAAACACCCTTAACCTATGTTCCTCTTTCAAATTGAGAGTCCAAGTCTCACAACCATAAAGAACAACCGGTAATATACTGTTTTATAAATTACAACTTTCAGATTTTTTGACAGCAGACTGGGTGATAAAAGCTTCTCAACCGAATAATAACAGGCATGTCCCATATTTATTCTGTGTTTAATTTCCTCCCGAGTATCATTTATATTTGTTACTGTTGCTCCCAGGTATTTGAATTTTTCTACCTCTTCAATGGACAAATTTCCAATTTTCATATTTCCATTTCGTACAATATTCTCGCCACGCGACATAATCATATACTTTGTCTTTTCGGGATTTACTTCCAAACCTATCGCTTTACTTGCTTCCAGTAAAATTCCCGTGTTTTCCCTAATCGTTTGTGGATTTTCTCCTAACATATTCACGTCATCCGCATAGACAAGAAGCTGATGTAACCCGTTCAATTCCAAACCCTCTCTGTTATCCTGGACTTTCCTAATGGCATACTCTAGGTCTAGAGCGAAGTTAAAAAGTAAGAATAATAATAATAATAATAATAATAATAATAATAATAATAATAATATTAATCAGTGAAACGTACAGCAGAGTCCGTATAGGCCAGTTTCTGTCTGATGCTTTTCCAATTCACTGCGGGCTAAAACAAGGTAATTCAGTCAGTATCTATCTTCGGTCGAGAATATGCAATTAAGAAGGTCCAGGATAACAGAGAGGGTTTGGAATTGAACTGGTTACATCAGCTGCTTGTTTATGCGGATGACGTGAATATGTTAGGAGAAAATCCAGAAACGATTAGGGAAAACACGAAAATGTTACTTGAAGCAAGTAAATGGATAGGTTTGGAAGTAAATCCTTAAAAAAAGAAAAAAAAAAAGTCAAGTATATGATTTCTTGTGACCAGAACATAGTACTAAATGGAAATATAAAAATTGAAAATTTATCCTTTGTAGAAGTGGAATAATTTAAGTGGGCTTTATTGGAACAACAGTAACAAATATAAAAGACACTCGACAGGAACTTCAACGCAGAAAAAAAATATGGGAAATGCCTTTTATTATTCGGTTGAGAAGCTTTTGTCAACCAGTCTGCTTTCAAAAAAACTGAAAATTAGAATTTATGAAACAGTTATATTACCGGTTGTTCTGTATGGTTGTGAACCTTGGACTCTCACTTTGAGAGAGGAACAGATGTTAAGAATGTTAAAGAATAAGGTGCTTAGGAAAATATTTGGCGCTAAGAAAAAAAAAAGTTACACAATGCAGACCTGCACGCATTGTGTTCTTCAACTAACATAATTAGAAACATTAAATGCAACATTTGAGATGGGCAGGGCATTATAGCACGGAAGGGTGAATCCTGAATTTCGTATAGAGTGTTACTTGGGAGACCTAATGGAAAAATACTTTTGGGGAGGCCGAGACGTAGATTGGAGTAGAATATAAAAATTGATTTGAAGGAAGTGGGATATGATGGTAGGGACTGAATCAATCTTTGCTCAGGACAGGGACCGATGGCGGGCTTATGTGAGGGAGGCAATGAACCTCCGTGTTCTGTAAAATCCATTTGTAAGTAATAATAATAATAATAATAATAATAATAATAATAATAATAATAATAATAATAATAATAATAACATTTTTACAGTGATAATAATAATGATAATAATAATAATAATAATAATAATAATAATAATAATAATAATAATATAGTGTCCGTGTTGTGTTTCAAGTTTTATACTTTTGGGAAAATCCGATACTTCGTATGTAACCCCCCCACCCCCCATTCACATTCAGGGAAGGACATAATATTTGTTGTACGTCAGAACTAGTAATGATGATAGATCTGATTTTCGAAATGTCTTGAAATTTTCATGTAGATATCTTTGGTGAAGTTCAATAGAAGCTGTTACTGCATTATTGGTGTAACCCGTAATTACAAATATTTACAGATATAAGTTCAAATAAAATAGGATATATTATATAAATTTACATTAGTAGCTTTTGTTTCATTAAAACTGAAAATGTGTGTATTTGGATCAATATTTGTAAACCTTGTAAAACAAAAGAAAACTGCCTCAATGACTGCATTTTCCAGTTCTATTAAGTTATATTAGAAATCTTAATTGTACACTTTATAGTTATTGGGATCCCTTTTCTTTCCAATCAAAACTTTGCTGTCGTACATCACTAATATTATTTTCTTTGTGAAAAGTAAGAAGTTAATTGAGTGTAGCTTGCTTTATAAAATGGAAGAAGAGTAGTGGCATAAGATAATCCTGACGTGCGGACCGAACTGAAAACGAAATGTATAGTGACCGCGTACAAGGTGGGACAGGAAAAGGTGGAATGGGTATTTAAAAAAAAAAAAACGAAAAACGACGATGTTTAATGAAATGTTCAGAACTCAATCTGGGTACTGAAAGCTAATAAAAATTACAACCCCTATAAATTACGCTTAATGGCCCCACCACCGTATCGGATTCCTCTTGGACCAAGTTTAATTATAGCACTAAAAACCCCTTTTATACATTCGTTAATTACCAGTCACAATTATTATTCTGAGGGTCAGGAACATTTATTATTTCTAAAAGAATCTTACTTCCTTACCATAAATGTTTTCTTCTTCTTCTTCTTCTTCACATTTTCGATCATATTTCACGAAAGTACAAATAATATGTTAACAGAAAAAGGAGAAACGAGCTGTATTTGTGATCCAAGAGTGCATTAGGGCACGAGTTCGAATCCCACATGAGATTGAAAGTAAACAATCAAGCAGGTGCTATTAATACAGTTATATGTTAAAATGTTTCACAAAAAACATTGCATGTGTATATAATTTATTCTTTACTTGTAAAAGTGCATCTTATGTGATCAGCAATATTTTCCGAGAGATATTCTTTAGTTGACGTGAAATTATTGAAACGGCTTAAGACAAAATGGCTTTTTCACATCTTGGTAAATTTAACTTATATTTTGTACAAAGATATAAACATAACAGACCACACTTGGTTTACATCAGCTACTGTGGATGTCGCCAACTTCGACTAAATTAAAATAATGGACTTTCTCGTAACACATTGATTTTGTTTCAATTGAGCAGCCATTTTCTACTTGTGTGACGTGAATAATCCGCTGGTGCATCACGAGAAAATGAAAATAGTAAAGTTTGTCGAAGCAAACATTGTAAAATAAAAGTTAAAAGAATAGTATACTATACTAAAACACATTCAAAACCTACATCAACACATAAACAAAATACACCCAAAGCTACACTACACACTAAAATTGAAAGTAACAAATCCATGAACTTCCTAGACATCACAATAACAAAAGATGACAACAAACACAAATTCAGAATCTACAGAAAACCCATAAGAACAATAACAACAAACAACAACAGCAAGTCCACACCTGTGGAGTAACGGTGAGCGCGTCTGGCCGCGAAACCAGGTGGCCTGGGTTCTATTCCCGGTCTGGGCAAGTTACCTAATTGAGGTTTTTTCTGGGGTTTTCCCTCAACCCAATATGAGCAAATGCTGGGTAATTTTCGGTGCTGGACCCCGGACTCATTTCACCGGCATTGTCACCTTCATTTCATTCAGGCGCTAAATAACCTAGATGTTGATACAGCGTCGTAAAATAAAGTAGTAAAATAAAAAAAACCACAACAACGCCAACATCAACAAGCTGCATTCCGAACAATTGTACACAGACTACTCAACATACCAATGAACCGACAGGATTACAAAGAAGAGCTAAACACAATCAAATACATAGCACAAGAAAACGGATACAGCCCTAACATAATAGACAACATAATAAGAAAGACAAAACAGAGCTACAAAAAACATACCGGTACGTAGAAATACAACACAAACACAAGAACACAAAAAATACATCACACTAGCATAAGAAAACAAAAACAAAGACAAAATGCGCTTTCTTGTAATTTTATTTTACTCCAAAGACAGTATTAAAATCTGCGAAGAAAATATAAATAATGCTCTTTCTTATAACTTCTTTGTTTCGTAGGAAGACTAAATTTAAATTACTTCGTTTTTGTAACGTTTTTGGTTCAGAAGAAAATCATCTGAACAATAGTGAACTAAATTAATGTAACATACTTTTTTGTGTTAATCTTTCGTTTCAAAAATTATTTAAATTGTGTGAACTTAATTTTAAACAGTGAACTTTCTTGTAACTTATTTTCTGTCAAAGGATGATTGCTAAATTGAAAGTACTTCCCTTCTTGTTTCTTGTTTTAAAGGAAAAATATGTTGAAATTTGTGAACGAAATTGAAATAAAATACTTTCTTGTTCTTTTTTTTTAAAGCTGATTTCTTAATTTTTAAACTCAACTGAAATAATTCGCTTTCTTCTAACTTCTTTTGTTTCGGGACAAATTATTAGTAACTAGCCGTACCCGTGCGCTCCGCTGCACCCATTAGAAATAAATATAAAGTAATTACATAATTAAAATAGGACGTTTGATCCAGGGAACATTCGTGTTTGATAGAAGGATAAATCGTTTAATATGTTACTTAATTTAAATTGTATTTAAAATATTAAAATGCGATCATTTTGATCCAGAGAGCAATCATTTGGTGCAATGACAATTCCTTTAACATGTTTCTTAATTGTTATTACCAATTATTTTTGGAAAAGCGAAAATTAACAAAAAAAATTTGGCTACAGATTGATTATTATGTTTATATTATATTATATTATGTAAAAAGTGTGTTGATAACGGATGTACTCGAATTAGAAAGTTTTTAATTTGTTGTGGGAGCTCTTGAATCTCAGGAGGAACAGCTTTTACAACAGCGCAACATAATCTGCTTGGCTCATTACCCATTTTTTGCATTGCATTTATTGCATATATATTTTATGTATTTTAACACGATTCAATTGAGCATAGTTAAAATATGAATTATAAAATAATGGATTGCTAAGCTAACGTACTATTACTGCATACTAAATCAATACACTCTCGTTGTTCGTTAATTCTCTGAGATAAAAATGAATATATTCATAAACATTATTTTAAGAAATACAGGAAATGAATATACAGAATAACCTATCAAGTTTTCTGTGCATAAGAAACTATTTTAATCTTGCTTGTCCTCAATTCACTCAGAAGTTACTGTAATAACATTATAGCATTATGTCCATCCAGAGAAACTACACTTTCCAATGATGAAATAATAATTAATTATACAAAACGGTTAATTTATCTTCCGATATTACTTCTTACTCGTACAAACACAGAAACATTGTCTGTAGGCTATGTTTCATAGCTTTCGATTGTTGTGTACAAGGCCCCTTATAGACGAAGTCTTTTGTTTTTTATTTCAATTCACCGCCTTAGATGGCAGTTATTTTAATTTTAAAACTCATTTATCTCATTAAATATCAGTCCTATCAAAATTTTTCAAAGAATAAAACTTATCAGAAATCATTTTTAAAGAAACGTTTGTTATGTAACATTTTTCACAAAAATCAATAATAAGCGAGATATTTCGATTTATTTAATTCACACTCCCTTATAACCCCCCCTTTTAAATAATGTATTTTGAATGCCATATAGCCTAAAATCTAAGTTACAACGAACTTAATTTATATTCCAATTTTCATTTAAATCGGTTCAGCCATTATCGCGTGAAAAGGTAACAAACATCGAGACAGACATACAAACAAAAATTTCAAAAAAGCGAATTTCGGTTTTAGGGTGGTTAATTATATATGTTAGGACCAATTATCTTTGGAAAATCGAAAATTACCAGAAAAATTTCGGCTACAGATTTATTATTAGTATTGATATCGGCATAAATTCAGGGAAAGGCTGTATATCAATAAATATATTTAAATGCAATTTCTTTTCGTATTCGTTGATTAAGAAAGAACTTAAAAAAAAAATTGAAAGAGCCCTGAATCTGTATGAATTATACAAGAAGTAACACTCAAGCGCTCGAAGTAAACCATCTTGAGATGTGTTCAGACCGAACTTTTCATCCATTCAGTGACGATAAAAACCCAGAGAAAATCGTAAAACACGGAGTAAATAATTTATTTGAAACCCATCCCAACCTTCTCTCTAGATGTAGAGAGGTAAATTGTCTTGTGTACTTACAGCAATTTTCAACACATTAAGCCGTCATTAATAACTGAGAATGGTGCCTATAAATTGAGTTAACAAACGCCGGGATCCTTAAACCAGTAGGTAGTGTTACAGTGCACCGCCATGTCTTTGTGGCGTCAATAATGATGTTGCAAGGTGCCTAAATGTCTGACATTTGTGAAATGCCACGGAAGGGACACAAAAGGATACATGCGGCGTTATAGAAATATGAAACAAAGCACAAAACAAATTTTACAGTTCTAAACAGCATTCCAGGAATTTGTTGTAACATTGGCTACGGTAGGATCGCTTTCTTAACACATATTTCACTTTGATGGCAACATTTCCTCGTTTCGTTTTGTGTTTATTGTTTTCTTTATACATTTCGTTGAAATATGTAGTCAGCATTATGGAATTTCATTTCCAGATCCAATCTCGAAACAATACGGTGATGCATTGGCTTTCTAGGCATTTAGATTCCAATGCAAATGTTTTGTAATCTGACGACATATTTCATTCCAGTTGTTTCCTTTCTTTGAGGCGTGTCTACTCCTGCGATGTTCCGCCTTTCATCATCGCCTCGTTCATTACACGATTTCTGTGTTTCGTTAGTCTGTATAGAGTACGATTCATAATCATAACCATCATCACATTTCAAAGCAAGACATTTGCCTGGTATAATACAAGGTTCATTGAAATTCACATAGATATTTACGTAACACGAATTAAATAACAAGAAAGACAAAAATTATTTTGTACGAGATCGTACGTATTTGCTTGGTTTCCGTACAAAACCAATCCGCGGAAAGTCTAAAATTCCACATTCAGTATTCCCAACCTAACACACATAACAATTTTCCTCGTCTTACCGCTTAAGAGACATATTGATTTTACTGCTTTAGGATTTTAACATATTATTTTTAGAGACGTTCAATATAGTAATAATTATAAATTGGAAACTTACCACTGCAATTTCACCTAAATTGCAGTGTTAATTATTGTTTTTAAATATTTGAAAAAATTAAGTAAACTCTACAACTCCACTAAAGTTACTGCATTCGTGATGCAAGTAACATTAAGGAAGCCGTGAAAAAATCAACAAGATTCCAGACTCATCATAGACTTGGGGGGGAGGGGAAAGACAGACGTATATCACGGCCTGCTAGAATATAGTAAACACAGAAAACATTTTATAGGAACAATGTTGAAGATAGATATTTTTGTTTTGCAAATTTGCCGTCATTGAACAGAAACCAAGATGGAGATTTCATTGCAACTAATTAGAAATTCCTCTTTCAGGTATGTAATAAACGATCTTCGCACAAAATAATGTACGATACACGAGCGGTATGTTTTCTTTAAATTCTCGGAAATTAAAACTTCAACATGCCGCTCTTGTAACGCATATTACTATTACGTAACACGAATTAAATAACAAGAAACAAAATTTTTTTTTTTCGTCACCATTACCTGAAATATCATTTTTCTCACCATCACCTGAAATATCATTTCTCTCACAGTCTCTAAGCTTTACAATAATGACTTTATTAACATCTGTAAGCCACCTGCATAACTCAGGCGGTAGCGCGTATGCCTGATGATCCGAGGTTGTCCTCAGGCGTGGGTTCGATTCCCGCTTGGTCTGATTACCTGATGGAGTTTTTTTCTGACGTTTTCTGTAACCGTAAGGTGAATGTCAGGTAAAATATAGTGAATCCTGGGACTCATTTCGCCTAATATCATCTCGTTATCACCAAAGTCATCGACTCTGAATTACTGAGTAATTGTTACTTACTTACTGGCTCCTAAGGAACCCGAAGGTTTATTGCCGCCCTTACATAAGCCCGCCATCGGTCTCTACCCTGTGCAAGATTTATCCAGTCTCTGTCGTCATATCTCACCTCCCTCAAATCCATTTTAATATTATCCTCCCATCTAAGTTTCGGCCTCCCCAAAGGTCTTTTTTTCCTCTGGCTTCCCAACTAACACTCCATATGCGTTTCTGGATTCGCCCGTACATGCTACATGCCCTGTCCATCTCAAACGTCTGGATTTAATGTTCCTAATTGTGTCAGCTGAAGAATACAATGCATGCAGTTCTGTGTTGTGTAACTTTCTCCATTCTCCTGTAACTTCATCCCTCTTACCCCCAAATATTTTCCTAAGCACATTATACTCAAACACCCTTAATCTCTGTTCCTCTCTTAAAAGTGAGAGTCCAAGTTTCATAACTATACAGAACATGCGGTAATATAACAGGAGTAGTTGATACAACGTTGGTAATTAATCAAGTTAAAATATCTGTAAATTTTTTCCCGATATATAAAAAAAAAGCTTGGACTACAAATTTTTACCTTAGAAATCACTAATATTAACTTTTTTGTGCCTGAAAATCAATTTCCTCACTC